>NC_085029.1:18091066-18198566 GCF_963692335.1 Osmerus eperlanus
GACTATCTGCTCTCAAAGCACCTCCCCCTAGCACTTCCCCTAGCACCTCCTCCCAGCACCTCCCCCCAGCACCTCCCCCTAGCACTTCCCCCTAGCACCTCCCCCTAGCACCTCCTCCCAGCACCTCCCCCTAGCACCTCCTCCCAGCACCTCCCCCTAGCACCTCCTCCCAGCACCTCCCCCTAGCACTTCCCCCTAGCACCTCCCCCTAGCACCTCCTCCCAGCACCTCCCCCTAGCACCTCCTCCCAGCACCTCCCCCTAGCACTTCCCCCTAGCACCTCCCCCCAGCACCTCCCCCTAGCACCTCCTCCCAGCACTTCCCCCTAGCACCTCCCCCTAGCACCTCCTCCTAGCACTTCCCCCTAGCACCTCCCCCTAGCACCTCCTCCCAGCACCTCCCCCTAGCACCTCCTCCAAGCACCTCCCCCTAGCACCTCCTCCTAGCACCTCCTCCTAGCACCTCCCCCTAGCACCTCCTCCCAGCACCTCCCCCTAGCACCTCCTCCCAGCACCTCCCCCTAGCACCTCCCCCTAGCACCTCCTCCCAGCACCTCCCCCTAGCACCTCCTCCCAGCACCTCCCCCTAGCACCTCCTCCCAGCACCTCCCCCTAGCACCTCCTCCCAGCACCTCCCCCTAGCACCTCCTCCCAGCACCTCCCCCTAGCACCTCCTCCCAGCACCTCCCCCTAGCACCTCCTCCAGCACCCCCCCCTAGCACCTCCTCCCAGCACCTCCCCCTAGCACCTCCTCCAGCACCCCCCCTAGCACCTCCTCCCAGCACTCCCCCTAGCACCTCCTCCTAGCACATCCCCCTAGCACCTCCTCCTAGCACATCCCCCTAGCACCTCCTCCCAGCACCTCCCCCTAGCACCTCCTCCCAGCACCTCCCCCTAGCACCTCCTCCCAGCACCTCCCCCTAGCACCTCCTCCCAGCATCTCCCCCTAGCACCTCCTCCCAGCACCTCCTCCAAGCACCTCCCCCTAGCACCTCCTCCTAGCACCTCCCCCTAGCACCTCCTCCCAGCACCTCCCCCTAGCACCTCCTCCCAGCACCTCCCCCTAGCACCTCCTCCCAGCACCTCCTCCCAACACTTCCTCCCAGCACCTCCTCCCAGCACCTCCTCCCAGACTTCATACAGCTGCAGTCATCAGTCTGGGAGCTTCCCCCCTCCCTCTCCTCCCCCAGCAGAGCAGGAACACAGCACACTCACCACCTCACATCAATGATTCAAGCTGCTTCTCAATTCTTAATAGTCTTACACAATATTTCTACTGGAGATAGTAGCGCTTCTACACAACACAGAAGGGAGGGTTTAATATATAGTGGGACAGGCTTTTCAAGACTGGCTCTAGTCTGTAGACTGTAGTCTGTAGACTGTAGTCTGTAGTTTCCAGGTTGTACACACACACACACTCATACACCAGGAATGACAGCCGTCTGCATCATCACACTCAAGACTGTGTGTGTGTGTTTGTGCCTTCACAACAAACACTGACACAAAGGGAAGCTAGGTCCTTAGAGTCTGATACACCTCAGGAAATAGTTAGAAGTTAGAATAGAAAGTTATGACTTTGCATTCACGCACACCCACACAACTCAGCATGTTTGTGGCAGTGAAAGCCCATATCCTCTGAGTCCTCTGGCCTGAAAATACACCAAATCTCACCACAGAACACACACAAACTGTCCTACCAACACACACACACTATCCTACCAACACACACTCCTACGTACACACATCCACTCATTCTGTTTCCACACACACACACACACACACACACACACACACACACACACACACACACACACACACACACACAGAAAGCTACCAATAACACTGCCAGCTCAGTCCTTCACCAGAACACAGACTGGTATCAGCAAACCACCAGGGCAACGCGCACACACACCTAGCCGCTATGCCTCTCACAGCCCTCTACCTAAACTCTCTCCCTTTCCCCCTCTCTCAAACAAGCACACACACGCGTGCTGTAGCATAGCTAACCTCCCCAGCCCAGCAAATCTCTACCTTTCTCTTTCACCATGACCATCAGCTCCTGTGTGGGGCCGCTCTCACTGCAGTGGGCTGATGAGGAGAGCCCACACAATCGTCCTGCTTATTCCAGACAAGGAGGAGTCCAAATGACAGTGAAACAGGGGGTAGGAGAAAGAGATAGCAAGCAAGGGAGAGAATGAAATGGAGGGAGAGAGCGAGGGAGAGAGAGGGGGAGCTGGGGAGTGAGGGAGAGAGGGAGGAGAGGGCGAGCGAGAGAGAGGGGGAGCAGGGGAGTGAGGGAGGGAGAGGGCGAGCGAGAGAGTCTGCTCAGACTAGACTGTGCTGCTTCTCTCTCCCCTTCTCTCAACCCTCCCTCCCTTTGCCCTTGTGTGTGTGTGTGTGTGTGTGTGTGTGTGTGTGTGTGTGTGTGTGGGGACTCTGCTCTCTCCTGCTGAAATAACCAGGTTGCAGCTGCTGCTTGTGACAAATGTTCATTCCAGAGTTCCAGTCCAACCCAGCATCAGGCACATGTTAACATAGGGACCAAACACAGTGTGTGTAGGTAGGCTGGGCAAACTTTTGGAAGATTGTCGGTTGGTCTGAAAGTGGAACAAGACACTCTCTCTCTCTCTCTCTCTCTCTCTCTCTCTCTCTCTATGTGTGTCTCTCTCTCTGTATGTGTGTCTCTCTCTCTGTATGTCTCTCTCTCTCTGTATGTTTGTCTCTCTCTATGTATGTCTCTCTCTCTCTGTATGTGTGTCTCTCTCTATGTATGTCTCTCTCTCTCTGTATGTGTGTCTCTCTCTCTGTATGTCTCTCTCTCTGTATTTATATCCTTATCTGACGTGTGGCTCTGACAAGGCACGTGAGTCTAGGACAGTTTGGGGGTGTTTTGTGTCTCTGTTCAAATGTGACTGTGTGTGTGTGTGTGTGTGAGAGAGAGAGAGAGCAGGTGGTGCTACCACAGGAGAAATCCAAGCCCCTTCCTCAAGACAGGAACGAACACAGCTGAACAGACTAACCCCTCAACACACCCTAGAACAACACATACACACCCCCTCCAGAACAACACACACTCCCCCAGTAAAACAATTACACACACACCAGTTCTCAAGAAACCCAAGAGGGCAAATTCACATCCACAACAAGCCATTACGAAAACGCTAAGCACAGTCAGAGGGAAGGCAGAGCACTGGTACATGTGTCTGCTTCAGATTGTACACAGCGTACGAACAAAGCCAGTTCAGGATGAAAAAAACTAAGAGGATTAAAATAGTTCACATTCTTTCTCTCCTCTGTAACCCCCACAACAACCCCAACTACCAAGTGGGTAACTATCAGCTACCAGACACAGTGTAAAGTAACATCTCAGCTACCAGACACAGTGTAAAGTAACATCTCAGCTACCAGACACAGTGTAAAGTAACATCTCAGCTACCAGACACAGTGTAAAGTAACATCTCAGCTACCAGACACAGTGTAAAGTAACATCTCAGCTACCAGACACAGTGTAAATTAACATCTCAGCTACCAGACACAGTGTAAAGTAACATCTCAGCTACCAGACACAGTGTAAAGTAACATCTCAGCTACCAGACAGTGTAAAGTAAAATCTCAGCTACCAGACACAGTGTAAAGTAACATCTCAGCTACCAGACAGTGTAAAGTAACATCTCAGTTACCAGACACAGTGTAAAGTAACATCTCAGCTACCAGAAACAGTGTAAAGTAAAATCTCAGATACCAGACACAGTGTAAAGTAACATCTCAGCTACCAGGCACAGTGTAAAGTAACATCTCAGCTACCAGACACAGTGTAAAGTAACATCTCAGCTACAAGGCACAGTGCAACAATAATAATATCTCAACTAGCGTGCAACAGAAACACTGGGGGGTAGGGCCGAGGTATCGGCCAGCCACACTGCTTCCGTCTGGCACAGTAACAGAGATTGTTCGGCAAACAGCATCGAATTTTGCAACCCGGAAGCGTAAAGTTCATATGAGTTAACTGCTCAAAAACTGTGACATTGAGAGAGCAGCAGTGATTCCGAGAAGATGCTAGACAGCAGTTTGCAGTTTCATACAGCTCAGACCAGCAGCTCTGCCTGGCTGGGTTTCTTACTGACCACAGAGACGCACACCAACATCTCCTCTCACCTCCTCTCATCTCTCCCCACCCTGCCAGGTCTACCAGCCATCCCCTCCTCTCATCTCTCCCCACCCTGCCAGGTCTACCAGCCATCCCCTCCTCTCATCTCTCCCCACCCTGCCAGGTCTACCAGCCATCCCCTCCTCTCATCTCTCCCCACCCTGCCAGGTCTACCAGCCATCGCCTCTCCTCCTCTTACCCGGCGGTGAATCGACAGGCACGCCAATCATCTTCTCACACAGGATGTAGTCGTTGGGGTTGAGGAATGGCAGCTGCTCCATCATAGACTGCTTGGGGATGAGATACAGAACCTCGGCCACCTGGCCGTCCTCGATGATGGACATGCGGCGAACTGAGTTCTTCCTCTTGACCCGGTCCAGAACCACCATGTCGTCTCCGTGGCTGGAGCCACACATGCGGCCCAGGCTAGGGAGGGTGGGCATGTTCAGACCGCTCAGACTCTCTGCCCAACAACCCGGGTTACACACCGACTCCAAGTGTGACACCATGCAGAAGAATGTGTCAGGAGAACCGGAGAACGGCAAGGCAGGTCTAGTAGAACATCGTAGAAGAACAAGAAGGCAGGTCTAGTAGAACATGGGAGGAGGAGGGCAGTGCAGCAGTGGTGTCTGTCAGACAGGAAATCCTCCTTGCGTGGACAGCAGGTATTATCTCTGCAGGACTTAGCCTGACTGGAGGGAGGTGGTGTGTGTTGTCCACCAGGCAGCCCAGGTCTAACTCTTACCTCTTTCTGCTAAGGAGATTAGGACGGGTGTATTTTTAGTGTTTATCTTCAGCCAAGGTAAAACAAGAGAGGGGTGGAGCAGAAAGAGTCACGACTTCTGCTAGCTCTCTATCTGTCTACCTGCCCCCCCCCCGCCCCCCCAACCAGGACCAGCGACCCCAAGATAATCCCTGGAGATTGGGTAAACTCTTTAAAAAGATTATCAACTTTGTTGTTGTATTCTATAATCTTTGTGAATTACAGTTTAAATCAATCGCTTCATGGTTTAGCTACCTGTATAACGGTCTGTACAGTTGTCTGTCTGTACAACTGTGTGTTTCATGGGGAAGCAGTTCAATTTGCAAAGGGGGACAGGATGGTAATCAGGAACTAGTTGATTGTATAAGAAGGTTGGACCACTTAGGGCTCAGCTTGAAACAATATCACACACAACACACACATCCCCCCCACCACACACACACACACACATCCCCCCCCCCACCACACACACACACATCCCCCCCCACCACACACACACACATCCCCCCCACCACACACACACACACACATCCCCCCTACCACACACACACACACACACATCCCCCCTACCACACACACACAACACACACATCCCCCCCACCACACACACACATCCTCCCCCACCACACACACACACAACACACACATCCCCCCCACCACACACACACATCCTCCCCCACCACACACACACACAACACACACATCCCCCCCACCACACACACACACACATCCCCCCCACCTCACACACACACATCCCCCCACCACACACACACACACACACACACACACCCCACCACACACACACACACACATCCCCCCACCACACACACACACACACACCCCCACCACACACACACACACACACACACACATCCCCCCCACCACACACACACACATCCCCCCACCACACACACACACATCCCCCACCACACACACACACACACACACACACCCCACCACACACACACACACACACATCCCCCCCACCACACACACACACACATCCCCCCACCACACACACACACACAACACACACATCCCCCCCCCCCACCACACACACACACACAGCTACCTCAGCAGACTGTAGAAGGGTAAGCACAGCAGCTGATGTTGTGAAGATGGCAGCATTACACTAACAGATCAGGTCCCAGGGGCCTGAATCAGCCGTCATCACCCTGCTCCTCTTAGTCTCACCCTGCTCCTGGGCTGCACATCCTGGGCTGCACAGCATGGAGGATCGCCCCCTGTTGTTGAGGAGTGGAATAACAGACTTATGAGTCTGTGATACTACAGTGATTTACCAGAGTCTTTCAAATACTGGTATTAGAGGGGAGGGGACTGGGAGAGGGGCTTGACTGAGTCATCCTGGAGCTCAGATCCTGGTTCACACCACCATGCCCACAATGCTCCACGTGCTGAGGCCTCACGCACCCTGCCCTCACGCACCCTGCCCTCACGCACCCTGCCCTCACGCACCCTGCCCTCACGCACCCTGCCCTCACGCACCCTGCCCTCCACGCACCCTGCCCTCACGCACCCTGCCCTCCACGCACCCTGCCCTCACGCACCCTGCCCTCACGCACCCTGCCCTCACGCACCCTGCCCTCACGCACCCTGCCCTCACGCACCCTGCCCTCACGCACCTTGCCCAGAGAGGGGCCGCACAGCCTGAGCATCTGGGGAAGGAGGAGAGGGAAGGAGAGGAGAGGGAGGAGAGAGGGGCAGTGTGGGTCTCCACCTAGAGGCGTCCTCGTCGCCTGGCTGCCTTCATGTGGAGCATTGAGAAGCGCTGGTGTGGTCTACGTTACACAACCATGTTCCACATTCAGCCTAATAGCTCATGTTGTCTCCCTGCGGCATCACCTCCCTCCACCCAGCTCCAGTAACCAGGCCTGCAGCCCTCTTTAGCCCACGCCTCACCCCCCACTCCTCACTCCCCCACTCCTCACCCCCCACTCCTCACTTCCCTCACCCCCCATCCTCACTCCCTCACCCCCCACTCCTCACTCCCTCACCCCCCACTCCTCACTCCCTCACCCCCCACTCCTCACTCCCTCACCCCCCCACTCCTCACCCCCCACTCCTCACCCCCCCGCCCCACTCCTCACCCCCCACTCCTCACCCCCCGCCCCACTCCTCACCCCCCGCCCCACTCCTCACCCCCCACTCCCGGCCGTGTTCATCCCAGATGGTCTGTCTGTAGGATGTGTAGGAAGGAACTGTTCTGAGGAAGGCTGCGTTCCTGGGGCCCAAACATCTTAGTGCACGCGCTGACCCACTTCATCTCTATGCTTTCACCTGCCTCAGCCTGTGTTGTGATGAGCTGTGATGACCTGTGCTGTGCTGTGCTGTGTAATAAGTTTCTTTGGTGAGGAGAAAATGAAGTTTAAAGTAACAAATTATATTGCACATTTTAAGATGAAATCACATAAAACAAACATGTGTCCCACTTTCATCTGTCTCCATGGCCCGGCATCCCAGCCCAGCTTCCACCTGAGCCAGCGAGACAGAATGAAAGAAAACAGAGAGATGTTTAATGTTCAAACAAGCCTGACCCCTGCCTGACCCCTGCTTCCTGGCCAGGAGTTGGGGAACACCAGAGGACATTCCTGTGTGGAAGTGGTGAAAGACCTGCGCTAACCAGATGGAACCAGAACCAGTTGGAACCAGAACCAGATGGAACCAGAAGCAGATGGAACCAGAAGCAGATAGGACCAGACCCGGAACTGGCTAGTGTTATCTCCCAGAGACCCCCAGGTCAGATGGCGTCAGGTGGTATCTGAAAATTACCCAGACTCCTTACCGGGGAGAGTACCCTGAGAGAAAGGCTGAGCACACCCGGCATAGACCATGAACACACACACACACAGCATGGACCATGAACACACACACAGCATAGACCTGGAACACACACACATACAGCATGGACCATGAACACACACACACAGCATAGACCATGAACACACACACATACAGCATGGACCATGAACACACACACACACAGCATGGACCATGAACACTAATGGAGCATGACAATACAGGCCCTCAGGCTCATGACACATTCTATGTAAGCCACTTTCCTGTAGGTCTGAATCCTATCTGAGCAAGCTGCTGTCTGTGGATGGGCTGTATGGCCGCACTGAGCGTACATATTGTGAGAAACAGACAGAAATAGACTTTAATATCTTATTACCGTCTCAAAGTAATTAATGTGAGCAAGTAGGAGCGTATGAATGTGTTAGCAATTTTGTGTGGCATTAGGCTAGTATGTGCATGCGAGAGACTGTGGTTGTGCGTGTGTGAGACACACACACACACAGAGAGAGAGAGAGAGAGAGAGGAGAGAGAGAGAGAGAGAGAGAGAGAGAGAGAGAGAGAGGAGAGAGAGAGAGAGAGAGAGAGAGAGAGAGAGAGAGAGAGAGAGAGAGAGAGAGAGAGAGAGAGAGAGAGAGAGAGAGAGAGAGAGAGAGAGAGAGAGAGAGAGAGAGAGAGAGAGAGAGAGAGAGAGAGAGAGAGAGAGAGAGAGAGAGAGATGAGAGAGAGAGAGAGAGAGAGAGAGAGAGAGAGAGAGAGAGAGAGAGAGAGAGAGAGAGAGAGAGAGAGAGAGAGAGAGAGAGAGAGAGAGAGAGAGAGAGAGAGAGAGAGAGAGAGAGAGAGAGAGAGAGAGAGAGAGAGAGAGAGAGAGAGAGAGAGAGAGAGAGAGAGAGAGAGAGAGAGAGGATAGAGTGGTTGTCAGCAGGAATATCTTTAGCAGCACAAGCACTGATGATGTCATCCACCCAGCATCAGCAGCCCTGTCCTGGCACACTACCGTCCAACCAGAACCAGACCCACATACTACCAGACCCACATACTACCAGACCCACATACTACCAGACCCACATACTACCAGACCCACATACTACCAGACCCAGGACCTGGGCTAGGCAGACCGGGTGTGTGGATGTGCCTGCCTGTCAGCCTCGACCCTGTTTACCACATGAAGGCTGTTTCTGTCCTGAACATAACACATCTGACTTGATAACTGTAATCTTCTCAGGACTAGCCATAATTAGCTGAATGGGTTTGTGCTATTGTTGGTTTAAAATTCCTGTTCTGCTTAACGAGAAACCAAGTGGAGAAGCTCATTCTTGAACTGGATTACTGGAGCGGAATGTTAGCGGAGCTGACACAGGAAGCACATCAGGAGACCACCTTATCTCTGTGCAGGTTAGGACACAGTCTCCAGCCCCCTCTGTGCAGGTAAATACAGCAAGTTCAGTAATGTGAGGGTCATTCCTGCAAGCATAGCTGGACCAGCAAGTCATTCCAGACATTACTAAGGTGGGACGAGACGTCCATAGACAGAGATCAAGCAGCTGTGATTACGTCCGGGATGGTTAGACTCTGTGAAGGTCAGTAGTCCAGGGATGGTTAGACTCTGTGAAGCTGAGTAGTCCAGGGATGGTTGGACTCTGTGAAGCTGAGTAGTCCGTCAGTGTGTTGTCCGTCTGCCAGAAAGTCTGCGTGTTGTTGACAGGACATACGAAGGATTCAAGTTCAGCCCTTCAGTCCTTCAGCCCTGCGTTTGCTCTCTGATGAAGAGCAGCAGGATGAAACAGGAAACACTTCCTCTCTCCCTCTAGTCATGTGACTTCCAGAAACAGTTCCTCTCTCCCTCTAGTCATGTGACCTCCAACTCATGCTTATACATGCTGGCTGAAGCCCTGGTGTCTGCCAGGCTCTGGACAGAAGCGTGGTTTTTAGGGCGGAGCCTCCAGGTGCTGACTGCTGGCCCAGACTGACAGGCCTCGATGCAGGACACTGCTGATGCTCTGCACGCTGAACTCTGAATGTGTAGGTGTTCGCTGAGAAAATCATTTGATCCTCTGGACCCAGCAGAACCAGTCAGGGAGCCAGTGTTGCCGGCTGATCCTCTGGTCCCAGCAGGGAACCCTCCCTCCCACTCTCCCTCCAAGCCCAGCTGTTCCTGCTTACAGGTTTACTGCTACTGAACCATGGAGCCACATCTCCACTTTAATACTCTATCCATCTAAACTCAAAACAAACATTGGAAAGGGTTAGCATTGGGGTAGCCAGGGGAAAGCTGGAGGTTATGGTTCTGGCTCCTCCTGGAAAGGAAGTAGAAGTGAGGTGAGGAGATGTTAAGGCCGATTTATACTTCTCCGTTTTTACGGAGACGGACACAGGGAACGCCCTCTCCGTGCCCTCTCCGAGCCCCTCGGAGAGCTCTACGTGCACCTCCTGATTTTCCTGACTGTCCATCTGTCCGTCCGTCATTTACGGATACCCCTTACCCCTTGCTCCGACTTCTCGATAACCTAGGTAAATAAACACTCGACGACGACTTACAAAAAACGGTTGCGCCACTACTCTTCTGGCGGTGAATTGTTTTCAGCACCCACAGCCTTCGGAGTACTATAATTTCAACCAATCCGTCCGACTCCGTCCGTCCGTAACGGAGTCGGAGAAGTATAATTCGACCTTTAGTCAGAAGGAGGCGGTTACTGTGGATGGGTAAATAACCAATCAGCAGGCTGGGCAGAGAGGGAGAGGATGGGAAGAAGAGTAGAGAGAGAGGAGGAGAGAAGAGAAGAGGGAGCGAGAGAAGAGGGAGCGAGAGAGGTGGAGAGAGAGAAGAGGAGAGAGAGAGAGAAGAGGAGGATAGGAGGGGGGAGGAAGATGTAAAGTCAGCAGGAATTAAAGTGATGGCCTCTGCTAGTCTAGCACCTGCAAGGGACACACAGAGAGGGGTAGGGGGGTGTACAACGGTGTCAAAATAATGTGTACAACTATGCTGAAAGGGAATTTTGTTTTACATACACACACACAAACACACCAGACTAGAGACAAAGAGAGAGAGAGAGAAGAGGAGGTGATGTAGCCTCCTGTCTGTGTGATGGATAGACAGAGGAAGATGCCATAGCAGAGTTGTACATGGTGTCAGAGGAACCAGGGAGAGTTCTGAATCAGACCTCTGCTGAATGGTTTCTCATCTCCTATTTGTGCTACTGCCAGTAATCACTGTGACAGCTATTAGCCAACTACTATTGGACACACCACACACACACACACACACACACACACACACACACACACACACACACACACACACACACACACACACACACACACACACACACACACACACACACACACACACACACACACACACACACCACACACACACTCAGCCCCTCTCTGGGTACAGAGGGCTTCCTGCTGGGATCAGGCCCAATTAAGCCCTGAAACAACAGCTTACACACTCTACTTTCACCAGCCACCAGCCCCCTCGCCCCTCTAGCCCCCTCTCCCCTCCAGCCCCCTCGCCCCTCCAGGCCCCTCCAGGCCCCTCCAGCCCCCTCGCCCCTCCAGCCCCCTCGCCCCTCCAGCCCCCTCGCCCCTCCAGCCCCCTCGCCCCTCCAGCCCCCTCGCCCCTCCAGTCCCCTCGCCCCTCCAGCCCCCTCTCCCCTCCAGCCCCCTCGCCCCTCCAGGCCCCTCCAGCCCCCTCGCCCCTCCAGCCCCCTCGCCCCTCCAGTCCCCTCGCCCCTCCAGCCCCCTCTCCCCTCCAGCCCCCTCGCCCCTCCAGGCCCCTCCAGCCCCCTCGCCCCTCCAGCCCCCTCGCCCCTCCAGCCCCCTCGCCCCTCCAGCCCCCTCGCCCCTCCAGTCCCCTCGCCCCTCCAGCCCCCTCGCCCCTCCAGCCCCCTCGCCCCTCCAGTCCCCTCGCCCCTCCAGCCCCCTCGCCCCTCCAGGCCCCTCGCCCCTCCAGCCCCCTCGCCCCTCCAGTCCCCTCGCCCCTCCAGCCCCCTCGCCCCTCCAGCCCCCTCGCCCCTCCAGCCCCCTCGCCCCTCCAGCCCCCTCGCCCCTCCAGTCCCCTCGCCCCTCCAGCCCCCTCGCCCCTCCAGCCCCCTCGCCGTTCCGAGGCCACCAGAGTATCTGCAGTCAGTTTGTTGTCTATAGGTGATGTAGGCCAGATAAACAGAATAGGCTGCTAATCTTGCCACCCACTGTCATGCACCTAGCTCAGGTCTGAAAGGTCTGGGTGACATGATGTGGTCTGGGTGACCTGGTGTGGTGTGGGTGGTCAAGTTGAGGTCTGGATCAGAATCAGAAGTCAGGTCTAGGTGGTCCTGAGTTTTAATACGATCTGAGGAACTCATGAAAGCCCATCCAAGGCCGTTGTTAAATGAGGTCTATTCCTGGCCTCCTCTGACATGAACCCATCTGACAGCCTTAACTAGGCTTCCCTGTAGGGGCACAGTGATACAGGGTGAAAGAGGAGAGGGAGGGAAGGAGAGATGGAGAAGAGGGAAAATCAGGAGTGCAGGAACATACTAAGTGAATGAGAGATGGGCTTTGAGAAGGAGAGAGGGGGATTAGATAACAAGAGAGAAAAGACAAGAGAGAGAGAGAGAGAGAGAGAGAGAGAGAGAGACACGGAGACGGAGACGGAGAGAGAGAGAGAGAGAGAGAGAGAGAGAGAGAGAGAGAGAGAGAGAGAGAGAGAGAGAGAGAGAGAGAGAGAGAGAGAGAGAGAGAGACAGAAAGAGATGCAGAGAGAGAGACCAAGGACTGAGAGCAAGGGCAGGGCGGGGCATAACCCAGAGCGATCCAAGAGAGAGGCCAACCCAATGTGTCAGTTTGAATTTCAACTTGGAGTCTGGCTTCACTGTTTGAACCCTGAGAGTTTGGTACAACCGCTCTCTCCAAATGACCCATAGCAACAGGCTCTATTGCGAGAAGTCTCGAGGCTTCGGGCCCTGAGCTTACAACCTAACAACAGTACGGGGGTCAGGAGGAGGGGGAGGTGGGGGGGCAGGAGAGGGGAGATGAAGTTTGCTCCTGGAACCACTGTGACTTGGACAGTGAGTTGGCCCATGATGTATGCCAACATGACACAAAGCATTAAAGCACAGAAGCTTTCAGAACTCTTTATCACATTACTGCCGGTCGAACGTAAACACTCTGGAAGCAGGACACTCCGCAGCCAGATCTGCTTCCTCCAGAGCAGCAGGACATGGAAACACAGCAGCCTGCTAGAGACTGGCCAGACCAGGGCTGAATCTCTCCTGTAGATAAGGAGCTGTAACGCTCTCTAAACATGAAGCAAGTCCACAGAGTCCATCAGAGGGCCTGCTTGTATTATCCAGCACTCTCCCAGCACTACTCATTCCCCAGTAGGTAAATTAGCTTGTTACCTAAAGTGTGGCTGAACTATGTTGAAGACTCTGGTTCTGGTGAGGCCTGTGGCCTGTTTGTCCTCTGACCCTAGCTGCCCTAACATCCACTGCAGATGAATGCTCTCCACACTTTTTCCTCGCCTCCTGATTTATTTCAACATCTCCTCAACAGAACGAGATATCAACGTGCCAGTTCAAACAATCTTCTGAACTGATACAGAGAATCAGAACTGGTGAGTCGTGAGCTAGCTTCACAACTCAACCTGCCAAGATAATCTGTCCTGTTGTTCCAGAACAAGTTCACTTGAACAGTGCAACGTGAACAATGTACACAGTTATTCAGATTAGATTAGAAATATTATTATCGCTTCCATAACATTTAGATAGCATGTCACAGCAACAAAAACTTACCACTGAATGCAAAGAAATAGGAAGAAGTCAACCACACATTAATAATAAAACACAATCTCTCTTAATGGATAACTTCCAACAATAATGTTAAATAGGAAAAGTTTTTAATTAAAATACAAATAAGAAACCATCATTAGAGCGGTTCATTCGAAAAACAAGCGGTGACGTCAAACACATTCTGAAGCAGCCAGGAAAAAACACCGAACTGGGAAAACCTCCGCTTGAGCTGTTTGGTCACTTTATTTTTAGCCTTTTATTCCATGACTTTTCTTCATGGTATTCACCGCTCTCCCTTTACTCCTTAAATTCACCAGCTGCTCAATGAATAAGAGTTGCAATCTGCCGTAGGATATTATTGCCAACGATTGACCCTTGTCCTTCATTAGGACCTAGTCTCCAAAATGACGGTCAGATTTTTACCATACCAACTTTCTAAGCCCAATCATACATAATGAAATAAAAGCAACAAAAACGTTTACTATTAAAACAATGTGGTTGATGAGTAAACGGATTTTCAGTGGGCTCAAAGGACTGGCAGTAACCCAATTTTTACTAGGCTACACGATAGCCTACATCATTTACCTTTTTAAGTGGGGGTAGAGCACACTAACCTGCCTGCTCGTACCTGTGATTCTACAGAACAGGTGCGCGAGGACGACGGTCAGTTCTTACCTCGCGCAGACATGACGTGGTCACAGATGAAAAAGTCCTCAGGGTGCAAAAAAACGCTCGAACTCGAACTGAACGCGGCTGCGACGGCCGATATCCAGAAACAAAGTCTCACTTTTGATATCTGAAGAGAAAAACGAGTCCTTCCTGGTCCGCGAGAGCAGTCTGTTAATGTAGAGCCTGCTTAGACAGCTGTGCAAAGTATCAACGCATCCAGCCACTCACAACGGGGCGTGTCCTAAATGCAAACGCGTGTTATAATAATAGGCTAGTTATGATATGATGACTCTACATTATTATTCAGTCGGTGGATAGCCTATACCTGCTGTTGTTTTTCGCAATTCATGTCGACACTTAAAACCAAAGCCATTGGAGCATGAATTAAATGCGGTGCCAGTTAGACTCGCGTGAGGGTTGTGCTCGCTGTGTTGTGGAGCGTGCAGTAAACAGCGGTGAAAACTAAACCAAGAACTCCTCCTCAAGTCCTCCAGTTGCATCTCTACACGTCTACTTGTCACGCTTAATTTGTCACGAACTGATAATTAATCTGACATGCAAGTTTTAGGCCGATATTTAAACAATTTTACAGTTTTGCGACCATCAACTCGAATGTTTTGTTCTTACTGAAGTAATACTCACCTAGCTAACATTTAACCAGCAGATGGCGGTCCGAAGCTAAAGTAGGAGCTGGGTTGAAGTTTTCTGCGCTTTTGAAAGAGTCTGGAAGTCTGTAAACAATGCTTTCTAATCAACCAGCAGAGCTGCTGGACGGCTCCAGATACGCCATCACACCTGTCAGCAGTTCTCGCAGCATCCCGCTTCTGCGCTTTGGAATGACGGCTAAGGACGCGACCCCTGGAGCCACAAGCCGCAAGACTTTCGAGGAGATGTCACTTTAAGCGGATGGACCATCAGAGATGACCAGAGCGGGAAATGACGGGGACAAGATGGGTTCACACGATGCCCAACGCTACCCTTAATGCCCAACACCACCTTTAATGCCTCAACACTACCCTTAATGCCCAACACCACCTTTAATGCCTCAACACCACCCTTAATGCCCAACACCACCCTCAATTCCCAACAGCACCCTTAATGCCCAACAGCACCCTTAATGCCCAACACAAACCTTAATGCCCAACACCACCATTAATGTGAGAGAACGTGATCCCTGACAGACGGGTTTGGAGCAGTAATCCTGCCTCCAGGATTGTTTGAATGAAATAATATTTAGTTTAACCAAACCTGTTTGATATAAAATATCCTTTCCTTGTCAGCAAAGGGGGCGGGGTCGTAACCCTGTTCAGCGGAGAAACGGACCAGGAAAAGAAAACGAAACTTACTTGGTGTGTGTGTGCTAGTAGGGGAATGGGTGAGTATCTGAATACAGCATGTTAAAACACATAGGACAGACAAAGCCAGCTGTCTGAGTAACAGAAACCATGAACATACAATTATAGTTGTCAAGGTCTGATTACACACATTTAAGAAAACATTACACATATTGTATTCTTACTGTGATTGTCTCCATCTGAACCTGCCTAAAGAACATCGACTGGATTTATGTTGTTCGTTTTTCCTTTCTACTATAAATTCTGTTTTCTGACCTTTCTGCCTCAGACTTTGGTTGTAACGCAGTGTCTGAACTCATGTTGAGGTTTTTGTTCAACTCTCTCCAACCAGCTGGTTGTCTGATACGTATAAACTCATAAGCTAAACTGATAGTCACACCGTTCTAGTGGAGACGGACAGAACTTTATTCCACAACATTCAACATCACAATGGCATGTAATCAATTACTATAATTATAGGGGTGTAACGATCAGGGGCGTCTTAATAGCACTTGAGGCCCCTGGGTTATGGACTTTTCTTTTCATTTTTTGAGGCCCCCCACACGCTAATCGCACAATCGCACGAGTTGCTTGTATTGTTATTTACATTCCGTTGCACGGTTTAGGCTGAAATTCAGCTTTTGTGGCAAAAAGTGCCTTGTGTCAACGAAGGGAACTCAGTGCTAGCCTACTCACAACGTCAGCACACGTTAGCAACGACGCATGGATACAACGTGCATTGCTGTTGCACAGCAAGTATCGTGCCGTGGTGTACTAGCAGCATTATACATTTAAGCAATTCAAGACTTGCATATACAGTAAGTAATGTCACAATAAATTATGTATTTAAACTCAAGCTTGTGTGGTGCGTCCCTGTATTCAATGCCACAGCCTAAACTTTATGTCAAAAGAAACGTTTTTAATTTCTGGCGCATTCAAACAATCCCCTCAGTGAAGTTTGGCTAGCAACAGCAGCTAGGCTAGCTTGCTCGTAGCATAATTCAGCTTCTCCAAGCAGGGCTCTAGACTGAGACCAAAAAGTCGCGTTTGAGGGCATATTTTCAGTTAGCAGATGGTACCGTTTGAATCGCGATTCCATCTGAAAAATACTGCCGGTGACAACGTTGTTAGAATAGCTTGTCTCAAAGGGGGTTCAGCTTGTTTCATATTAAATTGACCCATCTGCAACCGACGCAAGCAAGCACACCCTACAAATTGTACTGTACCCTCTTTAGTTTTTGTTACATTTTGTTACATTTTGTTTAGATAAGGGGGAGGGGGGGGCTCCCCTGCCTCCACATACACCACCAGATGCCACTGTAGAGCAGAGTAATGACACCGCGAATACGGACGTTTATCATCATTATTATTTTGTATTATTATTAAGAGGCCCCTGATTGGTCGAGGCCCCGGGCTTAAGCCCAGGTAAGCCCGTGCATTAAGGCGCCACTGGTAACGATACACTCAGCTCACGATACAATACGTATCACGATACTGGGTGTACAATACAATACGTATCACAATACTGGGTGTACAATACAATACGTATCACAATATTTTGAACCAAATTTTAAATTAAACTGAAATTCAATTAACAGATTTATTTCCAAAACATTAAACATTTTCAATTATTTTCTTTGTTGTACATAAAATTTAGTTAACTCAGTTCAAGCGATTTCTGTGACTGCAGTGAATGCACATGAAGCAGGTGAGTAGGTCGCGTCAGAGCCATAGAAAAAGAACCCTTTTTCTATGGGTTTACGGGTCTACGGGTTTTTGAAAAAAAGAAAATGAACATTGACGATTGAAAGGGTTGTAGCTGCTATTGCATTTTACTCTTCCGGGCAGAACTAATGTTCTCTGGAATGCTACGGAAGTTGTTGAGGAAAAGTTTATAATCAAATGTGTGTGAATGTTTCTCACGTAGCTCTGCTATATTGCATTTAAAATCATGATGATATTAAACAAATCAAAGGGTTAGATATCTAAAGACTCCCGGGGCTGGCTTGGCTGCATCTTCTGGACTTTAAAAAAAATATATTCATACATCCAACTTCCACAGAAATGCATCCAGATCCAGGTTACTGATGGTCCTCACTAAACCTTTACTGATGCAGAAGGTGTTCTGGCGATCAAACCCGACCTCACCACGATGCTGGGTTACATAGACCTTATCTACTTCCCTGTCTGGGTAAATGCTTATGATGATGCGATCCATGTTGCTGTGGTGATCCTCTTCAGTGAAGTTTGACAACACATCATCAGGCAGGTCACCAGCTCCTGGGGAAGACAGGTTGCCCACCTCATAGTAAGGAATCATTTTATCTGGGAGCAGTTGGTAACCACCTCTGGGTTGGTTAGCAAAGCGATGGAAGCCATAACTTTTTCTTTTGGGGTGTTCTGAGGCCATCAGGTCTCTGTTGTCAAAGGAGACGTAGTCGTTGCAGAACCAGTATAGTAGATGCAGGCCATGTCTGGGCCAAGGCACGCCATAGCCAGACGACTTCAGGTGTTCAATCTCATTCAGGGTTCTGATCTTTGACATTGTTTACCTCTGAAAGGAAGAGAGAAATAAAATATATTTTTGATCTCATTGTTTCCAGATCATCTTTTGTCCCCTACACCATCCCCCGTTCCTCCCAGTTGCCTGGGTTGCCCAGCCTACAATCAGGTTCAATAAACACTATAAAAGTAATTTGTACTTCATAACAGCCATATAACTGACACAGCAGAATTAAACAGGGCTTGTTAGTTATGATTTGAGTTGAGTCATACTGTTTAACATACATTTGGAATCAGAAACTCAATGAACATCACAGTGATGAGAAGAGAGAGATCAAAGTGAATACATGACCTGTGTGTAACTTTATGTCAACAACAGCCTCTGACCTGCTCTATCACAAACACACAACATTTACATTTATGCATTTAGCAGACGCTTTTATCCAAAGCGACTTCCAAGAGAGAGCTTTACAAAAGAGCATAGGTCACTGATCATAACAATGAGATAGCCCCAAACATTGCGAGCAACCAAAACATGAAGCATACATTGTGAAAAACCAAATAAGTGCCAAAGGGAAGAATCATAAGAGCATGCAGTCAAACAAGTTACAATTAACCCTTGTGTTATCTTCGGGTCATTCTGACCCATCAGTCATTGTGACCCACCGTCGTATTGCGACAAATTTACCGCATACAAAGACAAAGTGAAGCATTTTCTTTTAACAGCTAGGCTGTCTCAGACCCCCCACATTGCAAAGGTTAAAAGAAAATTATTTTAATTTGTTTTTGTATTGGGTAAAATTGGGTAAACACAACGATGGTTCGTTATGAACCTTTGGGTCATGTGACCCGAAGGCAGCACGAGGGTTAAACAACATGAAACTCAAAAAGTGCAAGAGTGTACCTGTAGAAAAACAATCAACAGTCAAATATTTCACAGCGAGTACAAGAATTTAAAACCGTTACAACTAACCAACAAGAGCAACAAGTCTCTCAATAAGAGTCATTGTGATCCTGGAGGAAACTAACAACATAATTTTAATCTAATTTTTCAACACAAACACACACAGTCTTACATCTCTTTCTTTACACACCTAACACCCTATGTCTCAGTTTGTAATCATGATCCCCATATGGAATATCATATCATAATGCTTTGGAAGTTAAGATAATATTTAACATTATTCTTATGGACATATTTGATGTGAATAGTGTCTTCCGTGTATGATCTCCACATCTTCTCCTGTCTTCCTCATACCCAGTGTCTCCTAGAATTACAGGTTTTCTGTACTCGGTACTAATGGCGTCAGGTGGTCAGGTCGGAGTCAGGTGGCTGAGCGGTTAGGGAATCGGGCTAGTAATCAGAAGGTTGCCGGTTCGATTCCCCGCTGGGCCGATGACGTTGACTCCTTGGGCAAGTAAGTAAGAAGTGTAGCTCAAGGTGCTTTACATAAAATCAATAAAAACAATAATACAAGTGATAAACAATTCAAACAAAAATAAAAATCCCAATAAGATCTCTGTTCAAGAGAGAAAACAACTTTAAACATGCATCTTAAAAGTATACATTTGGTTCACCCCTGGTCTGTATATATAAAACCATACACTCTGTTAACCCTTGTGTTATCTTCGGGTCATTCTGACCCATCAGTCATTGTGACCCACCTTCGTATTGCGACAGATTTACCGCATACAAAGACAAAGTGAAGCATTTTCTTTTAACAGCTAGGCTGTCTCAGACCCCCCACATTGCAACGGTTAAAAGAAAATTATTTTAATTTGTTTTTGTATTGGGTAAAATTGGGTAAACACAACGATGGTTCGTTATGAACCTTTGGGTCATGTGACCCGAAGGCAGCACGAGGGTTAACAGATCCTTTCCCCAGGTCAAGAGTATGGGCCGTATTCTCTGTTAACAGATCCTTTGCCTCAGATCAAGAATACAGATTGTTTTACATATTTGTTTTAATACTTCACGCGACCAGAGTTCTTGTACGCTATCAGAGTTCGCCAACTCTGACCTAGACAAAGTAAAAATAGCAAGTCAAATAATGACCCAAATTTACTAAACCAAGATTCTACAATAAAATAACTAATAAAAGTAGGATTACAAGTAACACACATACATTTGGTTCACCCCTGGTCTGTATATATAAAACCATACACTCTGTTAACAGATCCTTTCCCCAGGTCAAGAGTATGGGCCGTATTCTCTGTTAACGGATCCTTTGCCTCAGATCAAGAATACAGATTGTTTTACATATTTGTTTAAATACTTCACGCGACCAGAGTTCTTGTGTGTGTGCCAACTTTGACCTAGACAAAGTAAAAATAGCAAGTCAAGTAATGACCCAAATTTACTAAACCAAGATTCTACAATAATATAACTAATAAAAGTAGGAAAACCCTTTTGAGATAAAATTACTTAAATGCTTCGGTAAAAAGGTAGGTTTTAAGCTGTCTTTTAAAAATGTCTAGAGTGTTTGCTTCCCTAATATTTATGGGTAAGGCACTTCATCCTACTTGCCTCGGGGGGAATGTCCCTGTACTTACTGTAAGTCGCTCTGGATAAGAGCGTCTGCTAAATGACTAAAATGTAAATGTAATGGCAAATATACACTTGAAACTTCAGATCTTTTTGGATGTAAAATGCAATCCACAGTAAATACAAACATTAAGTGAAAATTCTCAACATACCCGTTCAAGAACGTCTTCTGTCTGTTAACCAAACCTGTTTGATATAAAATATCCTTTCCTTGTCAGCAAAGGGGGCGGGGCCGTAACCCTGTTCAGCGTAGAAACGGACCAGGAAAGGAAAACAAAACTTACTTGGTGTGTGTGTGTGCTAGTAGGGGAATGGGTGAGTATCTGAATACAGCCTGTTAAAACACATAGGACAAACAAAGCCAGCTGTCTGAGTTACAGAAACCATGAACATACAATTATAGTTGTCAAATCTGGAAAAATCCATTGATTGCAGACATGTTTTTCTCTCTCATTTATCTTCAGGTCTGATGTTGGTGATGAAATCCATCTCCAGCACTTTGCCTGGTAAATATGAGCTTTAATAGTTTCACACAATAAAACCACCGATAACACCTGTGATAAGTGTCCCACAGAGCATGACCAGTGCTCACTGTTAACACGGCTGTGCTGAGGGCTGCTGTCCAGCCAGTTTAGGAAACCAACACTTGGATGTGGATCACTAAAAAACTTCTGGTAGATTTGCTCCGACACTCAATAAAGACCGTCTTTCCTGAACACAAATCACATCCATTATTTAATTATTGGGAAGTTATCTGAATCTGTTATAATCTTAATCTAAATTATATCATTAGAATGGACATCTATAAAGTGAAATCATTTTTCTGTCATTGATATCACCGAACGGAAAGACCCTCTACCTCTTATCCACAGTTCCTCTCGACCTTGTAAAACACCAGTCCCATAGATACTTTCACACAAAAGACACACTGTATAGAAAAATGTATACCAACTCATATACATACAGGTTATTTTGTTCCAAGAAGCTTCACGTACCTGTTCAAGGGATACTCAAATATTAACAGACAGGAGAAGAAGCTCTTGAACGGGTATGTATGTTGAGAATTTTCACTTAGTGTTTGTATTTACTGTGGATTGCATTTTACATCCAAAACGATCTTAAGTTTCAAGTCTATGTGCCATTAAAACCAAGTACGGGGGTCAGCCGTGAAAAATGATGTGTCTTTGGGCAAGGCACTTCACCCTACTTGCCTCAGGGGAATGTCCCTGTACTTACTGTAAGCTGCTCTGGATAAGAGCGTCTGCTAAATGACTAAATGTAAATGTAAGTACAGAAAACCTGTAATTCTGGGTATGAGGAAGACAGAGAAGACATAAAATATGTCAATAAGAATAATGTTAATTGGGTCATGAAAGAGATGTAAACACAGAAAATATGATCTTACCTTCCAAAGCATTAGATAGGATATTCCATATGGGGATCATGATTTCAAACTGAGACAGTGTTACATTTATCCAAAGCGACTTCTAAGAGAGAGAGAGCTTTATAAAAGTGCATAGGTCAATGATCATAAAAAACGAGATAGGTGCATAAAGAAAGAGATGTAAGACGGTGTGTGTTTGTGTAGAAAAATGAGATTAAAATGATGTTGTGTGTTTGTGATAGAGCAGGTCAGAGGCTGTTGTTGACGTGTAACTTTTTGTACTCATGTATTCACTTTGATCTCGCTTTTCTCAGCACAGTGATGTTAATTGATTTTCTGATTCCAAATGTATACATTATGACTCAACTCAAATCATAACTAACAAGCCCTGCTTAATTCTGCTGTGTCAGTTATATGGCTGTTATGAAGTACAAATGACCTTTATAGTGTGTTTATTGAACCTGATTGTAGGCTGGGCAACCCAGGCAACTGGGAGGAACGGGGGTTGGTGGAAGGGACAAAAGATGATCTGGAAACAATGAGATCAAAAGGGTATTTTATTTATCTCTCTTCTTTCAGAGGTAAACAATGTCAAAGATCAGAACCCTGAATGAGATTGGGCAGCTGGAGTCGTCTGGCTATGGCGTGCCTTGGCCCAGACATGGCCTGCATCTACTATACTGGTTCTGCAACGACTACGTCTCCTTTGACAACAACGGAGACCTAGTGGCCTTAGAACACCCCAAAACTGAACATTTTGGCTTCCACTGGTTTGGTAACCGACTCGAGGATGACGGTTATCAACTGCTCCCAGGCATCGACATTCCTTATTATGAGGTGGGCAACTTGTTTTTCCAAGGGGCTGATGACCTGCCTGATGATGTGTGGTCAAACTTCACTGAAGAGGATCACCACAGCAACATGGATCGCATCATCATAAGCATTTACCCAGACAGGGAAGTACATAAGGTCTATGTAACCCAGCATCATGGTGAGGTCGGGTTTGATCGTCAGAACACCTTCTGCATCAGTAAAGGTTTAGTGAGGATCATCAGGAACCTGGATCTGGAGGATGGCCTGCTGTGGCAGGTGGGCTACCGCTCTAAAACAAAATCATCGCGCAACCTGCAAATGAACCGTCCCTCCTACCTGCTTCCATACACAGAGACGCCCAGAGAGCCTGCTGTTGCTCAGACATGCGTCCCTCAGAGCAGAGGCGGGAGGAGCCCAGGTGGCGGTGAGAGAGAACTGAGAAATGACAGGCCAGAGAGGATCTGCAACTGTGTCATACTGTAGACTGGACCAGAGTACAGCAGCTGGCTGTGGAGACAGTTTCACCTGGAAGATGATGGACTGATATTTACATCCCAGGGTTTTCATTCCAAACACAATTGCTCCTTTGTGTTTAGTGAATTGATTTTGTATCAAATGTAAATGAATAAATGTAAATTAAACATGTAGTACTTTCTCTCCTGTTGTTGCTGTCTCTATCTACATATTTTATTTGTCTTTTAGCTCATTTTTCCTAATTTCCGTCCATGACTTTTGCTCTCCGATGAACCACCAACGAGATCCACACAACAAATCGGGCATGGACTCTTTCATCAGTTGGAGGACTCACAAAGAAGAACACTTTCCTAAATTATGATAGTTGTTGGGCCAGGAAAAGTTAAGTAAACGCATTTTTGGATCTCTGCGAATCTTTCCTTTTTGATAGCACGCCCAACAGCCTCTCAGCGACTTTTAGTTTGTCCCAATGTAGTCGCTACAATGGTGCTGATGAGAACGACTTGGGGAAACCAAAATCATTATTTCATGTGCAAAAACATGTCATGTTCAGGATAGGAGACTGGTCTAAATTATGAGAACTTTTCAGACCCTACCCAGTGAACAGCCTGCACGTTCAGACGGGTAAACAGTTATATTGTTGTCGATGTTCTTAAATGTGTGTAATCAGACCTTCATAAACAGATTTGACAGCTATAATTGTATGTTCATGGTTTCTGTAACTCAGACAGCTGGCTTTGTTTGTCCTATGTGTTTTAACAGGCTGTATTCAGATACTCACCCATTCCCCTACTAGCACACACACACACCAAGTAAGTTTTGTTTTCCTTTCCTGGTCCGTTTCTACGCTGAACAGGGTTACGGCCCCGCCCCCTTTGCTGACAAGGAAAGGATATTTTATATCAAACAGGTTTGGTTAACAGACAGAAGACGTTCTTGAACGGGTATGTTGAGAATTTTCACTTAGTGCTTGTATTTACTGTGGATTGCATCTTACATCCAAAACGATCTTAAGTTTCAAGTCTATGTGCCATTAAAACCAAGTACGGGGGTCAGCCGTGAAAAATAATGTGTCTTTGGGCAAGGCACTTCACCCTACTTGCCTCGGGGGAATGTCCCTGTACTTACTGTAAGCTGCTCTGGATAAGAGCGTCTGCTAAATGACTAAATGTAAATGTAAGTACAGAAAACCTGTAATTCTGGGTATGAGGAAGACAGAGAAGACATAAAATATGTCAATAAGAATAATGTTAATTGGGTCATGAAAGAGATGTAAACACAGAAAATATGATCTTACCTTCCAAAGCATTAGATAGGATATTCCATATGGGGATCATGATTTCAAACTGAGACAGTGTTACATTTATCCAAAGCGACTTCTAAGAGAGAGAGAGCTTTATAAAAGTGCATAGGTCAATGATCATAAAAAACGAGATAGGTGCATAAAGAAAGAGATGTAAGACGGTGTGTGTTTGTGTAGAAAAATGAGATTAAAATGATGTTGTGTGTTTGTGATAGAGCAGGTCAGAGGCTGTTGTTGACGTGTAACTTTTTGTACTCATGTATTCACTTTGATCTCGCTTTTCTCAGCACAGTGATGTTAATTGATTTTCTGATTCCAAATGTATACATTATGACTCAACTCAAATCATAACTAACAAGCCCTGCTTAATTCTGCTGTGTCAGTTATATGGCTGTTATGAAGTACAAATGACCTTTATAGTGTGTTTATTGAACCTGATTGTAGGCTGGGCAACCCAGGCAACTGGGAGGAACGGGGGTTGGTGGAAGGGACAAAAGATGATCTGGAAACAATGAGATCAAAAGGGTATTTTATTTATCTCTCTTCTTTCAGAGGTAAACAATGTCAAAGATCAGAACCCTGAATGAGATTGGGCAGCTGGAGTCGTCTGGCTATGGCGTGCCTTGGCCCAGACATGGCCTGCATCTACTATACTGGTTCTGCAACGACTACGTCTCCTTTGACAACAACGGAGACCTAGTGGCCTTAGAACACCCCAAAACTGAACATTTTGGCTTCCACTGGTTTGGTAACCGACTCGAGGATGACGGTTATCAACTGCTCCCAGGCATCGACATTCCTTATTATGAGGTGGGCAACTTGTTTTTCCAAGGGGCTGATGACCTGCCTGATGATGTGTGGTCAAACTTCACTGAAGAGGATCACCACAGCAACATGGATCGCATCATCATAAGCATTTACCCAGACAGGGAAGTACATAAGGTCTATGTAACCCAGCATCATGGTGAGGTCGGGTTTGATCGTCAGAACACCTTCTGCATCAGTAAAGGTTTAGTGAGGATCATCAGGAACCTGGATCTGGAGGATGGCCTGCTGTGGCAGGTGGGCTACCGCTCTAAAACAAAATCATCGCGCAACCTGCAAATGAACCGTCCCTCCTACCTGCTTCCATACACAGAGACGCCCAGAGAGCCTGCTGTTGCTCAGACATGCGTCCCTCAGAGCAGAGGCGGGAGGAGCCCAGGTGGCGGTGAGAGAGAACTGAGAAATGACAGGCCAGAGAGGATCTGCAACTGTGTCATACTGTAGACTGGACCAGAGTACAGCAGCTGGCTGTGGAGACAGTTTCACCTGGAAGATGATGGACTGATATTTACATCCCAGGGTTTTCATTCCAAACACAATTGCTCCTTTGTGTTTAGTGAATTGATTTTGTATCAAATGTAAATGAATAAATGTAAATTAAACATGTAGTACTTTCTCTCCTGTTGTTGCTGTCTCTATCTACATATTTTATTTGTCTTTTAGCTCATTTTTCCTAATTTCCGTCCATGACTTTTGCTCTCCGATGAACCACCAACGAGATCCACACAACAAATCGGGCATGGACTCTTTCATCAGTTGGAGGACTCACAAAGAAGAACACTTTCCTAAATTATGATAGTTGTTGGGCCAGGAAAAGTTAAGTAAACGCATTTTTGGATCTCTGCGAATCTTTCCTTTTTGATAGCACACCCAACAGCCTCTCAGCGACTTTTAGTTTGTCCCAATGTAGTCGCTACAATGGTGCTGATGAGAACGACTTGGGGAAACCAAAATCATTATTTCATGTGCAAAAACATGTCATGTTCAGGATAGGAGACTGGTCTAAATTATGAGAACTTTTCAGACCCTACCCAGTGAACAGCCTGCACGTTCAGACGGGTAAACAGTTATATTGTTGTCGATGTTCTTAAATGTGTGTAATCAGACCTTCATAAACAGATTTGACAGCTATAATTGTATGTTCATGGTTTCTGTAACTCAGACAGCTGGCTTTGTCTGTCCTATGTGTTTTAACAGGCTGTATTCAGATACTCACCCATTCCCCTACTAGCACACACACACACCAAGTAAGTTTCGTTTTCCTTTCCTGGTCCGTTTCTCCGCTGAACAGGGTTACGACCCCGCCCCCTTTGCTGACAAGGAAAGGATATTTTATATCAGTCATTTGGTTAACAGACAGGAGAACTAGCTCTTGAACGGGTATGTATGTTGACAATTTTCACTTAGTGCTTGTATTTACTGTGGATTGCATCTTACATCCAAAAAGAACTGAAGTTTCAAGTGTATTTTCCATTAGTACCGAGTACAGAAAACCTGTAATTCTAAGAGACACTGGGTATGAGGAAGACAGGAGAAGATGTGGAGATCATACACGGAAGACACTATTCACATTAAATATGGGGATCATGATTACAAACTGAGAGACATAGTGTTAGGTGCGTAAAGAAAGAGATGTAACGATGACTGATGACTGTGTTTGTGTAGAATTTTTTTAATTAAAATGTGTTTGTGATAGAGCAGGTCAGAGGCTGTTGTTGACATAAAGTTACACACAGGTCATGTATTCACGTTGATCTCGCTCTTCTCAGCACATTGATGTTCATTGAGTTTCTGATTCCAAATTTATGTTAAACAGTATGACTCAATTCAAATCATAACTAACAAGCCCTGCAACCTGTTTACGCTAGTGTTTCGCCCGCGAGACAAAAATGCTGCCTCCCCCTTCCTCAGTTACGACGCACTAAATTCTAACAAATATATTTTTTAGACGCTACACATGTTATACATCGTTGGAAAGCTACGATTCTTGTGCTTCCATTGAAATAAACCAATTCAAGATCAAGTCGCAATAGCAAGCAAAGTCAACGTCTTTTTCCGGTGAACATTCCTTCAACAATGCCAAAGAAAAAAGTTGTACTCACCCTAAGTTGTTCAAATAGGTCCAGGTGCAGTGGCGGAGCCAGGGAATTTCCATTGGGGTGGCCAGGATGGGGCCAGTGATAATTTTTGGGTGGCAAGCATGTGTCTCACCAGGCGATGCAGAGCTATTTTAGACACATATAGGAAACATCTCAACATTATTCGGAATTCAGGTGAAAAAAAAGAATACACTTATTCTGTATTCATACTTGCACTTTCAACCTGACCTGTATATGAATAGACACACTTTAAGCCAATTGTAAATAAGATAACATCATATCAAGCTGTACTATATGTGAGTCTCTATACTGTATACCTGGAGGTCCATTTAAGTTGCTGCTCTCTGGGGGCTCCTCATCCTCACTCTCTGCCTGTTTTTTCTCCATCTCATCCTCATTCTTTGCCTTAGCTGTCTTCTTTCCACTTGCCCTGAAGAAGGACGCTATGTCTGCCTTCTTCCTCTTCATTATTTTTCCCTCTTTAATGACACCTATCCAAAATGCATACTGTATATACCTGACACAATCATAACACGTTCTGGCAACGTAGTTATCAAATACAGCATAGCATATAGCAATTTTAACAGTTTACTATGTTCTCCTCCGATCTAGCTTGCTTCTAAACTTCGCAAAATAGATAGTCATGGGTGGGATAGTCACAGTTATTAGAAGACAAAAACAACATCCATTATGATATCATACCTTTCTGTTTTGCGTTTCTTCACTTAGCCGCAGGTGCCGGTCGAAGCGTCAGGTGGTAACAGGCATTCTCAGGCCATGCTTGAGCCGTTTAATTCAAATACAGGATGTGTGCGCGCTGCGCGTGGCTAAAGGGTCCGACAGTGTACTAGCGGTGCGAGAAAGGTTCCGCATTTTTCCACAGCCGTCAAAACTTTTAACCGCTCTGATGTGGTGCTTGGGGTGGCCAATGGGGTGGCCGAGATTCTACGGGGGGTGGCCGTGGCCACCCCCGGCCACCCCCTGGCTCCGCCATTGTCCAGGTGTGCAAATCATGCCATCAAAACTTGATCTGCGTAAGTCCCAAGGGTTCAAAGTATCTAACCATGTAAAGTAATTCGTCCAAATACAATGTTTTACGTTCATGAATAGCCATTATCCTTTGTTTCATTATGCAAGTTAGCCGACGGAAGAAACAACTTGTTCACATAAAAGTGTTATTTTCTCCGGTTTATCAACGGAGTATTTACAAAATGAAGGTCTCAAAATGTCCGTTGAACCCTCCCCTTTTGATTGACACCTTGTTCGACCCAATAGGAGCTTCCATGCCCCGTTGACAGCCCTCTAAAGCCAACTAGGTCTGTGCGTCCTGCCCCCCCCCGCCCCCCCCCCCCCACACTCGTTCTAAACAAATTTCTCGAACTGGCTTCGACTGGCTCTGAAATTAGCTCGTTAGCCTTGTAGCTGACAGCTAGCTGAAAATGCCAATACCTCATTTGTATGCCTCTGTGGAGCCTTCAAAATAACAGTCGATTGCGCAATATGGTTGACAGAATCAGTGTTCTTTGTGCGCCAATCCTTGGAATCAGATAAAGCACTCCAATGTGTTCATGCTTCAGTTTTTGTGTTTCAGTATTACTAATTAGGGATTTAGCTATTATATATGATATTTCTAAGTACCAGAGATGGGCCAGAGATAACAATTATGAAAAATAATACCTTTTTATTTGACCTTGACCTTGGTTACAAAGGGTCATTTTGGAGTCTCCAAAAGACCCTTTTAGAAAATTCCTGGATGTACTCTTATAAAAACATGTGTCAAATATGAATATATTGTGGTATTATGTTTGACTTTTGATTTGAATTGGATAAGGCTTCAACCTGTGGTCCAATTTAGTCTTCCAGATAATACCTACCACCTCTAGGCCTATTCAGGCCTCTGTTTTCAAAACAAAATCTAGGCGGAAATAGAAATTTTCACTTTCCTTGTGTTCAAGCTTCTATTACTCAACACTAGAAGGACTGACAGGGGTCCTGACAACAGGGGACATAACTTCAGAGTGTCAGCTTTCAAAAGAGATCATTTACATGCATGTACTCCAAATGGTTCAAGAACAGCTTCCAATTTACTTTGGGTATGCTGTTTAGGCGTTTTCAGGCAAATTTAACAGGAACATGAAAAGGTTCTGCTGTGTCAGTTATATGGCTGTTATGAAGTACAAATGACCTTTATAGTGTGTTTATTGAACCTGATTGTAGGCTGGGCAAAGGGATATTTTATTTATCTCTCTTCTTTCAGAGGTAAACAATGTCAAAGATCAGAACCCTGAATGAGATTGGGCAGCTGGAGTCGTCTGGCTATGGCGTGCCTTGTCCCAGACATGGCCTGCATCTACTCTACTGGTTCTGCAACGACTACGTCTCCTTTGACAACAACGGAGACCTAGTGGCCTTAGAACACCCCAAAGGGAAAAAGTATGGCTTCCACTGGTTTGGTAACCATGGCGAGGATGATGGTCAACTGCTCCCACAACAGAACACTCCTTACTATGAAGTGGGCAACCTGTTTGCCCCAGGAGCCGGAGACCTGCCTGAGTATGTGAGGTTAAACTTCAGACGTGACAGTAACCTCAGCAACATGGATCGCATCATCATAAGCCTCCTTCTTAAGCCACCTTCACGGTTGATAGTGGACAAGGTCTACGTAACCCAGCACATCGACAGGTCCAAGTTCGATCGTCAGAACACCTTCTGCATCAGTAAAGGTTTAGTGTTGATCCTCCGTAACCTGGATCTGGAGGACGGGGTGCTGTGGCAGGTGGGCTACCTCTCCCAGACAGTTCGCCCCGCCCAGCTGCCCCGCCCCGCCCAGCTGCCCCGCCCCGCTCAGCTGCCCCGCCCCGCCCAGCTGCCCCGCCCCGCCCAGCTGCCCCGCCCCGCCCAGAGCAGAGGAGGGTGGAGGCCAGATGATGATGTTGTCATCAGGATGCCACATGAGAGTTTACGGCCAAAGAAGTGTTGCAACTGTGTGATTTTGTAGTCTGGACCAGAGTGATGAAGGGGGCTTAAGAAGCCCGATAGGCCCACCTCTTCCAGCTCCACCTGGAGGCCCACCTCTTCCAGCTCCACCTGGAGGCCCACCTCTTCCAGCTCCACCTGGAGGCCCACCTCTTCCAGCTCCACCTGGAGGCCCACCTCTTCCAGCTCCACCTGGAGGCCCACCTCTTCCAGCTCCACCTGGAGGCCCACCTCTTCCAGCTACACCTGGAGGCCCACCTCTTCCAGCTCCACCTGGAGGCCCACCTCTTCCAGCTCCACCTGGACTCTTTGCTCAGCCTCAGGGACCCAAAGATTCACTTAGCAGAACTTTACTTGTGATACCTGTGAAACTTTTCTTTTCTGCACTTTGTAATTGAGATAATGTGTTGTAGCACCCGTACACACACTGCACCTACAAAATGATCTATAATGTTGCACTGAAGATATGCTGCTGTTCTTGGTGCACTGTACTATGATATATTGCTGCTGACATGCTGTTGTTGCACTGTTGCTGGGTTAGTGTTAAACTGTGCCTGGTAGCTGAGATTCCTTTGCACTGTGGCTGGTGAATACATTCCATGTCTTGACTCTACCCTCCGAAATACTATTAGAAATACGGACTTCTAATCATTGATTTCCTGCTGTACTTTCTGTATGTACATTTTGTAAATGGAAGTCAGGTGGCTGAGCGGTGAGGGAATCGGGCCAGTAATCATAAGGTTGCCAGTTCGATTCCTGGCTGTGCCAAATGACGTTGTGTCCTTGGGCAAGGCACTTCACCCTACTTGCCTCGGGGGAATGTCCCTGTACTTACTGTAAGTCGCTCTGGATAAGAGCGTCTGCTAAATGACTAAATGTAAATGTAATAATGCTTTAGGAAAAAAACTCCTAAATGAATCAAATGTAAGGTGTAGGCTACGTGACGTAAGGATACACAGTGGGGCATTCTTTTCTAGAATAGTGTGATTATGTTGATGACCTTAAAAATGAAACCTCAATCAAATCATTCTTCCTATAGGAAGAATGATTTTAAAAAGATCGAAATATATAGGCTGTTTCTTGTTGGCTCTATTTGTTTTGCAATACGCCGTAAATCTTATTCTTACTCCAATTACAAGGACTTTTTCAAATAAAGAGATCTTGGAGGACAATGGCTGGAGTATTTACTTCATTCATACAAAGCAATATCGGTCGTCACCTGTGTAGTTTGGCATCCAGTCGTCAACGATCAGTGGCCTACAAAAGAAAAACGAACTACAAATCTACGGTATTTTCGAGCTAACAAATACTGACGTCATCCACTTGCGCCAGACTTAAGGAAGCATGGCTGGAATTGTGACAAACGGATCTGTACCAAAACATGCTTCTTTATCAACTTTACAGTCTTTGAATGGACTTTTTGCCATTTATAAAAAGGAAGGACCCACGTCCGCAGATGTGTTGAACTCATTAAAAGAAGCACTCCTCAAAGGTAGCCATCCATTACGTTTGATTAGCGTTGTATTATCTCTTGTTACTGTAGTAGCTAGCTCTAGCTGGCTTGCTAGCTGCAGTGCAGTGTGCAACTGCATGCTATGTTAGCAAAGACTATGCGATGCTGGGGAAAATTCCAAATCAAGCTACTAGGTAGCTTGTTTCATTCAGTATCTTTTATCATATTATTATTATGACTTAACTAGAACTTCGAAAAAGAAATATTTTTCAACTGTATTATAGATTTCAAAGTTTTTTAATTACCCAAGTTATCTTTCGTTGCTTCGGGGGAAAGCAGCCTGATGAAATGCGGTGTCATTCTGTGCGCCGTAGCCGAATTGAACGCTTTCACACTCGTCTAGATAGTTGCATCATAGGCTTATTACCAAACAGAATAGACGAGTCGATTCTTCTATACTCTTTGCTATTACTGTTAGTAACACTGCTATCGCTGTGTTAGCCTACTGGAATCAGTCATTGGAACACTTGTGTGGTAATGTTGAATGTGTATTGCCCTGCGCGAGCCACCTTCAGTGTTGGTTTGGGCGGCAACTACCGAAAATCAAGGTTTATTCCAGCAGGGCTACTAGGGGTGGAACAATATATCGCAATACAAAAATTGTACAATATGTATCGTAGAGTTATGGCAATATTTTTACAATATGACGTCCGTTTGATGCTATTGGTTGAGCTACCAGCACGCGACCTACTCAGCACCTGCGTCATGTGTGCGTTCATTGCATTCACAGAAATCGCTTGAACTGAGTTAACTAAATTGCATGTAAAACAAAGAAAGTTATTGAAAATGTTAAATATTTTGGAAATAAATCTGTTAATTGAATTTGTTTAATAAAAAATGCTGTTCAAAATATCGTGATACGTATCGTACACCCAGTATCGTAATACGTATCGAATCGTGAGCTGAGTGTATCGTTACACCCCTAGTTGTTACAGCACTGTAGCTAGCACTGATTTGGTCTTTGATTGATGATAGCCTACCATCACAAACACAGTGTTTGTGGATGCTATATGTTGAGTTAGGGTTGTGGTGGTCATTTGAATTTGCTTTATTTTAAGCCTTGTTACAAACCATAACAAGTTTGTATGGTTTCTTACTACATGATAAAAGAAAGAAAAAATAACACATATTTCATGCATTTGCATCAGAGGCAGGTGTTAAAAACCCTAATCCTCGCAAGAGGAAGAAACAAGCTCTGAAAATAGGGCATGGAGGTACTCTGGACAGCGCTGCCTCGGGTGTTCTCGGTGAGTTCCTTTCGTAGAAACTAGGATCAATATGAAGGATGAGACACGATGGGACCAGATTTGGCTCTGATTCTGCATTACTGCATGGTGAATGGCAAGGTTACCGTTACCCTTTAGCTAATTTAGGGTCGGTTACTGTAGGTTACGAGCTGACGCTGGTCCGATGAACATTATCACATAATGTGTTGTGACGTTTTTTTCCTCAAACTTGATATTCAACCTAGCTCATCTGTAGGGAGTCTTTGACAAATTCTTCCATTTACTCAATCACATGAATACCCATTTCGTCTCCGGTTCCATAACATGATTTTCCAAACCAAAAGTGTGAACTTTTAGATGTATTTAAACTTGTTAGCGCCATCTTCTGGTTGGTTAAAAAACATTGTCTGTTTCAGTTGTTGGGATAGGGAACGGTACGAAGATGCTCAGTACAATGTTGGCTGGCTCTAAAGTGAGTGGTCCTTATCAGTATCATTACAAAACACTCAGATGAATGCATGTGTATATACAGGCTAGCGATGGGTCTGTGCATAATGCTGTAATACTGGGTAAAATTCAGCTTCTGTCTTCAGAAATACAGAGCGGTCGGTGAGTTGGGGAAAGCCACAGACACCCTGGATGCCACCGGCAGTGTGGTTCACCAGGAGAAATATGGTGAGGAACTCAGGGGCAGCACAGAGGGGTGGAGCAGGGTCCCAGGGCAGCACAGAGGGGTGGAGCAGGGTCCCGGGGCAGCACAGAGGGGTGGAGCAGGGTACCAGTGCAGCACACAGGGGTGGAGCAGGGTCCCAGGGCAGCACAGAGGGGTGGAGCAGGGTCCAAGGCCAGCACAGAGGGGTGGAGCAGGGTCCCAGGGCAGCACAGAGGGGTGGAGCAGGGTCCCAGGGCAGCACAGAGGGGTGGAGCAGGGTCCCGGGGCAGCACAGAGGGGTGGAGCAGGGTCCCAGGGCAGCACAGAGAGGTGGAGCAGGGTCCCGGGGCAGCACAGAGGGGTGGAGCAGGGTCCAAGGCCAGCACAGAGGGGTGGAGCAGGGTTCCAGGGCAGCACAGAGGGGTTGAGCAGGGTTCCAGGGCAGCACAGAGAGGTGGAGCAGGGTCCCGGGGCAGCACAGAGGGGTGGAGCAGGGTCCAAGGCCAGCACAGAGGGGTGGGGTGGTGATAGTCCAGGCCTGCTGGGATCTGTCTGATTGTAAGCAGTGTTCAGAGCCACGGTGCTTGATGGAGAACGGGGAGAGGTGTGGGGACAGCTCAGTCGCAGAGCGTTTGTGAGTCTACCTCTGTGTGTCTCTGTGTGTCTCCTCAGATCACATCACCCAGGAGCTGCTGCAGGAGAAGCTGAAGATCTTCACTGGTGACATCATGCAGGTCCCACCTCTGTGAGTCAGTGTGCCTCTGGGAGTGAGTCAGTGTGCCTCTGGGAGTGAGTCAGTGTGCCTCTGGGAGTGAGTCAGTGTGCCTCTGGGAGTGAGTCAGTTTGCCTCTCATAGTGAGTCAGTGTGCCTCTAGGAGTCAGTTTGCCTCCAATAGTGAGCCAGTGGTCCTCTGGGAAGGTGTAACGTTAGTAAATAGAATGATCTCCTGCCTCTTTTTCTTGGGATCCTTGTGACAGTAAACTGTAGTCTCTCTGAGACAGCTCTGGTCAGGCAGAAGACATGGGCGGATCCCTGACCTCTGACATCTGGGTTTCTTCCAGCTACTCTGCGCTGAAGAAGGATGGCAAGCGTCTGTCTGTCCTGCTGAAGCAGGGCCACGAGGTGGAGGCCAAGCCCGCCCGGCCCGTCACCGTCCACAACATCTCCCTGCTGGACTTTCAGCCTCCTGGCTTCACCCTGGGTCTGTCTCTCCACCACAGCTGTGTTGTGACCGGGCTCCCACACGCTCTCAGCTAACCAAACACACGTTCTGTTGTCCAGATATAGAGTCTGGGGGTGGATTCTACGTGAGAAGCTTGGTGGACGATCTTGGAAAAGGTGCAGAAGTCATAATCTACATTTGTACAGTATGTTATCATATTTGGATTTTATAATATATTGTATCATATTTGTGTGTCTCCGCCCCCAGCGCTGGCGTCTTGCGCCCATGTGAAGGAGCTGGTCCGGACCAAGCAGGGCCAGTTCACCCTGGACCTCTGTCTGAGAGAGGAGCAATGGACCCTGCACCACCTCCTCCAATCACTGCAGCCCTGCCCGGGGTCAGGGGTCAACGGAGAGACTGTGAACCCGGCCGCTCCCGTTCCCGGCCTGGGGGTGGAGGCGGGCCTGGGGGTGGAGGCGGGCCTGGGGGTGGAGGCGGGCCTGGGGGTGGAGGCGGGCCTGGGGGTGGAGGCGGGCCTGGGGGTGGAGGCGGGCCTGGGGGTGGAGGCGGGCCTGGGGGTGGAGGCGGGCCCAGATCAGAGAGGGGATCTGTAGTTCTGCTGCATTCCTTGATGTGCTTTGTAACTTCCGGTCAGAGCCGGGTTACAGAGTGGGAGCAGAGTTGGTGAGGAGGGTGAGGGAGGAGAGAAGTGGCAGGATTTGGAGACAGGGCCAGGTGAAAACATGTCATCACTTGGTCCCAGGATGGTGGTGTAACTCCACCCCTCAGCTCAGCCTGCGAAGGCTTCTCCTGTGTCTTAGTTACAGCATGTTCTTTTCTCCAGGGTGGTGTCCTCATCTGTAGACACCATGTCTGTTCCCCAGCAACATGGAGGAGGAGGGGCAGGTCGAGAGCGAGCCTGCGACACGGCTCACTAACCAGCTGCTGTTCCTACTGGACTCCAAGCTTCGTGCCTGAACGTGATATTGTTGTTTTATTTGATGATATGCAATGTTTAAACGGTGTTAACATCTGTGATTGTAAGATGTTTAATACAAGGTTTCATTCCTAAATCAGGTAGGATGTGTGCATTGTACACTTCAGTTTAAAGTCAACACTCAGACTCCTGGGAAAGGAGAGGATAGAATTACGTCTGTATTATTTTTAAGTTGCTGCGGTAATGACACCATTTTGGTGAGACATGATTGATTGTTCTTTTGATTCAATTTCTTTTCATATAAAACACCAGATGAAGTGTTTGTGTCCGTGTGTTGCTTACTCTGGTCCAGACATACAAATCCTCATTTTATTACATTAAATCCACTTTATGGCTCTGGATTACTTTTTTAAATGATCTGGCACAAGAGGAAGCTATTTGTGGTTTAGAGGGGGAACTTGACAGATCTGTTTGTCCATGTGAGTTTTACTGGACTAATCCCATAGCCCTAGTCCTGGAGGATGTGAGTTTTACTGGAATAATCCCATAGCCCTAGTCCTGGCGGTTTCAACTGGATTCACCTCAACACCTTGTTGATAACAGCCTGTAAACCGCATAGCTCTAGGACATTTCAGTGTTTGGATAAGTGCAGTTTTTGTGTGTAATAATTGTTTTTGTTTACCAAGGTAGGAACCCCAGGTACTGAATATGTAGTGAGGACTGGCTGCTAGCTGTGCATGCTACCCTTATCCCAAACATAACTAAGACAGACTCTTCACAACTATAACTGACACTTATGATGCTAATGATTGGTATTGAATGGAATATGCTATTCAAATATTACAGGAACTATTATCAGATTATATTGGAGCATAATAGCATAGCTACATTAACATGCATCAAAGGGACACTGGAAGGGATAGGAGAAACAGGTTCCCCACTAGGGGGCGCTGTTCCAGGCTGCTGCGCCTCAGTCCAGATTCCAGGTTAGAGAAGGTCATGGTCTCCAGCTAAAACAACCGGACTCACAGTTAAATACTAACACAGCTCACCACAACTCTAACTCAACACCAGAATGTTAGAAGTTCAAGGTTATCTCTATTGTCCAAGAAGGGGAAAATGTTTTGCAGCCAGGGTTCACATGAGAACAGAAAGCAAAGGACAACATCAACAACACAATAAAACCACAGAGCAACTACCGGAACATGGAAATTCATACCAAATGCAAGTAAGAGAATAGGCAATGTGCAAAGTAGGCTACAGGATCTATCCTTAGATGAGAACGACGCCTCTACAACAAGCCACCATCAACCACTACCATCGCAGCCTCCCTCGCGCCATCTCCTCAGGGGAACCACATGTTGTCATGATCGCAGCACAATGTGTTCGGCTGCTCCGTCGGGGCCCCTTCTTTAATTAGCAGCAGCTACTGCAGTGCGCCACGCACAGACATATGGCTCAGCCCTACCATCAACCCCTACTGGAACCCACAAACATGATGACTCAGTCAGTCACTATCTGGTCTCCACGCACCCTGCCAGCCCAGGACAAATTGAAGCCTTTGCTAACTTGAACTGTGCCTGACTGAAAGTCACATTAAGGCCAGTAACCAGAGTTTTTGTGAGGTCCAACTACAGATGTAAATAATAGGTCTGGGATTGTTTTTTTTGGATGGGGCAACATTTAAATAATGAATTATGCGTGTGTTGTTTTACTGAGGTCTGAAAGCCCTGTAGCCTACCTCATGGCAGGGGCGGAGGTTTGTTTTCAGATGTGGGTGGGACAGCCTTTTTAATAACTGGGGATGCAGCCGTTAAATATAATTTGATTAATAAAGTGTGTGTGTGTGTGTGTGTGGGGGGGGGGGGGTACTTTACTGTGCCTGGTAGCTGAGATGTTTTTATTTTGCTTAGGATAAAAGCTCTCAGGTCGCAGTAGAAAGAAATGTGTCTCCCTTTGGAATGTAAAGGTTAGCGTTTGTAGTTTCTCATAGTGGCACACATAACTAGAGTATGGCAGCTGCGAGTATATGGTGACCTCTTATATACTGAGATAGACAATGGAATAGGTTCTGAAATAGTATTTGTTACAATGCCAGACTATCTGTTCTGTCAGGTTTAAACACCCTATTATACAACTCAAGTTATTTTAATTCAACATTTTCTACTCTTACAGGATTGTGAGAAAGAGTATTTATCCTTGCTCCAGCCTCCAGCTCAGACTATGAACTGATAAGAATGGGGTTTTAAATGCCGCATTGAAGACGTCGTCTCTTTTCTTAACTGTGTCTTTAAACTGGTACAAGTTTCTGCGCACATGCGCACAGCTGTCTGTAGACTTTTCTTCAACCTGAGGAGCTGCTAGCCGCTAGCCTGCTAACAAGCCCAGCACTGGCTAGCTACTCTGCTAGTGTGGACACACAAGACCCGCTAGCTAGCTAAAGTGCGCCGCATAGTTGTTTTTCCGAATGGATTAAATGGAAGCGCCACAACACCAAAAGCCTAAACATCACCTTAACGAGTGCCTGTAAAATAGATTGGACAACAATGACTAAACCTTGCAATTATGAAGACTTGCTAAATCCCCCCTCGCCAAGACCACCAGCAACAACATCGCTGTTATTGACTACTGCTGCAATCCTGATAAGATTCCGGGGCCACAATTGAAAAGGACTTTTGGTCCTTTTGTTCACTTTAAATGTTGAGAAGATAATATTTATCATTTGTGGCGTACATATCTGTGGGACTACCGCACCACAATCGAATCCTTTATGACCAAACCATAAGCTAATTGTCGGTGGAATTGTTTACGCGTTAAAATGGCTGCTGAAATGTAGGTTTGGTTGAGAATCATCTTCAATAAGATGTAGTAAATGTTGCCACAATGTTTCTTTCTTGACGTATAAGTGGAAATTTGGGACAATGCGTCGCCTTCAACATTTTTGCAGTATTACTCGCTGAACTGATTTTTCCACCCGTAACTGCAGGAGGCAGAGTGAAGGGAATTTATTTTAAGATTACTGTTCAATTCGTGAGCTGTCAGCTTTTACGTCTATATATTTTTTCAAATGATTTAACATTTTTACTGTCGAATAGCTTTTCTGTGTGCTCTAGATGCAGTAGTTTATATCCAATTGATTATGCAAAGCATTCAAAAAACATTCACCACCACTACCCTGAATCAGTCCACTGGTTAAACAACCTGGGGTACCACGAAACCAAGACTTTACCAAATAGAGGCCTTGGTCTTTTGACTTTTTCTAAAGGTAAAATGGATGCTGAGAAAACCTGTTGGACTGCTTCGTTCCCTGTCAGAGCCAGGCAGGACCGAGACAGCGGACTGCAGGGGAGCAGGCAGGGCCTAGACAGCGGACTGCGGGGTATCAACAGATACTTGCTGCTGTATGTTTTGTTCTACTTTGTGCTCTTCACACATGCCTCCCCGGCGAAGTCTTGTGATAAAAACTGCCTGTCTGGGAAGTGTGTCAATGGGACATGTGTCTGCGACCGAGGATGGGTCGGGGACCAATGCCAGCACTGCCAAGGAAGGTTCAAGTAAGTTGTCTGTTTTGTAGCAGTTCCTTGTTGCAGCGATGTTTAGAGCAGAAACAACCGTGATACGTCTGTAGGTACATACATGACATGTAGCTATAAACGGTCTAAATCTCTTGACTAAAGTCGGACTATCCCAGGATTGATCTGTGTTCCAGTACTTGTTCCAGTACTTGTTCCAAAAACACGTTTTAGTTTATGTCACCCTTAACCTTACTTAACTTGTGTTTTCTAAAATACATGTTTAGAATGGCTTGTGTGTAGATGGATGAGTCAGATTACATGGATCATTCCTCCTCCGGTATCCTGGAGCTCAGCACCCCAGTCTCCCTGGTGCTTGTGCTGGGAGCTGTAAGGACCAGTCAGCCCTGGAGATCACCAGGACGTCTGCCTGATGTAGCAGTGTGGTGTGGGCCATGGAGGAGATGCAGGGCTGGTCTGCAGTTATGCAGGGTGGTCTGGGTGGGTGGTGGTGGTGGTGGTGGGGGGGGGGGTGTCTGCAGTCACTGCAGAAGGACAGACAAAGATGTACAGTAGAGAGAGGAGGAGAGAGAGAGGTGTATAGTAGAGAGAGGAGGAGAGGGAGGTGTACAGTAGAGAGAGGAGAAGAGAGAGAGCTGTACAGTAGAGAGAGGAGAGGAGAAGAGAGAGAGAGGTGTACAGTAGAGAGGAGAGGTGTACAGTAGAGAGGAGAGGTGTACAGTAGAGAGGAGGGGAGAGAGGTGTACAGTAGAGAGAGGAGGAGAGGGAGGTGTACAGAGAGGAGGAGAGAGGTGTACTGTAGAGAGAGAAGAGAGAGGTGTACAGTAGAGAGAGGAGGACAGAGAGAAGTGTAAAGGAGAGAGAGGAGGAGAGGTGTACAGTAGAGAGAGGAGGAGAGAGAGAGGTCTACAGTAGAGAGAGGAGGAGAGAGGTGTACAGTAGAGAGAGAAGAGATAGAGGTGTACAGTAGAGAGAGGACAGAGAGAAGTGTAGAGGAGAGAGAAGGAGAGAGAGAGGTGTACAGTAGAGACAGGATGTGTCAGATGGAGGGTTAATGAGGATGGAGAACTCTGCCGTTGAGGTGTCTATAAATATAACTTGTGTTCAGTTCTGGTAGAGCACGTCTGTCTGTCTTTGTGTCTCTCCCTGCAGATTATAGTACCTGACAGACAGACAGACAGACAGACAGGCTGGCTGGTCTCAGACAGACACATTGTTGTTCTGTGGACATGCAGACTGTCACACTCTTGAGGTTTAAGTTAACCATTCATGAAACACTTGAGATGGGGCATCAATGTTTAAAATACACTGTCTGTTAATATTAAAGCAGAGAGTACAGTGTTGTATTCATCAGCTTGATGGACTCAGTGGAAGCAGGTGTCTCCCCTGCTCCATCAGGGGTCTCTCTGAGGTCTGTGGGTGAACACAGACCTGCTCTCCAGGAGTGTGTGTATGTCAGCTAAAGGGTGTGTGTGTGTGTGTGTCAGCTAACAGGTGTGTGTGTGGAGCTGAACATGTCTGAGTGTTTACAGCCCAGCGTGTCGTCTGTCCTCTTGTGTTACAGCACACTGCAGACTAAACTCAGACAGACGGGAGCAGAGAGAGGTCTACACAGTGGCTGGTCCAACCAGGAACCACTAACCCTAATGCAGGCAGACAGGGCTGCAGGCAGACAGGGCTGCAGGCAAACAGGGCTGCAGGCAGACAGGGCTGCAGGCAGACAGGGCTGCAGGCAGACAGGGCTGTAGGCAGACAGGGCTGCAGGCAGACAGGGCTGCAGGCAGGGCTGCAGGCAGGCAGGCAGGGCTGCAGGCAGGCAGGCAGGGCTGCAGGCAGGCAGGCAGGGCTGCAGGCAGGCAGGGCTGCAGGCAGGCAGGGCTGCAGGCAGGCAGGGCTGCAGGCAGGCAGGTAGTATGAGGGGAGAGAACAGCAACAGAAAGGCCATCTAAGGGGACAGCTAGATTCACAGAGTAAAGTATTAACATGTTCACTGTGACTCAGAGGTGACAGGGCTGTGATCCAATGTTCTGGGGTCAAAACATCTACCGTACTGCCCCAGGTGACCTGATGTGATGCTGTTTAACAGCAGGAACTGACCCAGGTGACCTGATGTGATGCTGTTTAACAGCAGGAACTGACCCAGGTGACCTGATGTGATGCTGTTTAACAGCAGGAACTGGGCCTGGAAGCAACACAAACAAGCTTGACTTGCATCATCACAGACAAAACATGAGCCAAATGGTTCTCTGACATTAAGGGTGTTGGTGTCTCTGAGGCTGTTGGAGGTGGATTATGTAACATGGTGATACATTTTCCACCTAAAAGTATGAGCTAATGTTTCATCCGTTTACGCCTGACCTGTGCCTGCTGATTCAGAGCAGCCTAAGGTGGTGCTGGTGGGAACTGGTAAACACACACACAGACCTCCACAAGGGTGACAATATGTCTCATAACATGCTGGAGCTCCACCACTCACACCCTGCTAGACCTCCACCACCACAACCTGTCAGAACACCACTCACACCCTGCTAGACCTCCACCATCACAACCTGTCAGAACACCACTCACACCCTGCTAGACCTCCACCACCACAACCTGTCAGAACACCACTCACATCCTGCTAGATCTCCACCACCACAACAACCTGTCAGAACACCACTCACACCCTGCTAGACCTCCACCACCACAACCTGTCAGAACACCACTCACATCCTGCTAGATCTCCACCACCACAACAACCTGTCAGAACACCACTCACACCCTGCTAGACCTCCACCCCTAAGAGGAGACATTCTGTTGATTTGTGACTGTGTTTTGTCCCTCCTCCCCTGCGTTGAAGCCCATGTCAGCACTGGGAAGTTCATGATGTGATATGAGGAGAGTACTTCCTATAGGACTGTGTGGGCTGGGGTAGGTTTGGGCTTAGAGACGGACTGCAGTGGAACATATAAAATATTCATGGGGACGCTGTGAATAATTCACCCTGACCCTCCGACCCCAGCTCCCCCTCTCCCTTGCCCACCTTGCCCACAGTGTAAAGTACCATCTCTGTTACAAGACACAGTGTAAAGTGTAAATCTCAGCTACCAGACAGTGTAAAGTAACATAGCTGCTACCAGACACAGTGTAAAGTAACATATCAGCTACCAGACACAGTGTACAGTAACATTTACATTTAGTCATTTAGCAGACGCTCTTATCCAGAGCGACTTACAGTAAGTACAGGGACATTCTCCCCGAGGCAAGTAGGGTGAAGTGCCTTGCCCAAGGACACAACGTCATTTTGCACGGCCGGGAATCGAACTGGCAACCTTCAGATTACTATCCCGCTTCCCTCACCGCTCAGCCACCTGACGCCCCAGTAACATCTTAGCTACCACACAGTGTACAGTAACATCTTAGCTACCTGACACAGTGTAAAGTAACATCTCAGCTGGTGTGTGTTGTGGTTAGGCGTTCTGGATCTAAACTAGCTAGTCTCTCCTTCAGTGAGACATGTTGATCTCTCCTCTGTGGGAGTGTGAAAACCTTCTTGGAGAGACTCAGACTTTGCAAGTAGGTTGGATCCTATTTTAGCCTATGTGACTAACAGCCTAGGTTGCCATAGAAACATAAACTTGTGTCTGTTCTTCTACAGATATTCCCACCCGGACACTGTTCACTTCATCACTGATCCTGTTAGGATTAACCATCCATGGATATTGCATGAAAGTTTACACAAACAATCTAGAATTAGCTTTTTTTCAACCTTTCAAAACATTTTTCAACTTTTCAAAAATATTTGTTCAAAACTTTTTTTAAACAAAACATTTTACCTTTCAAAACTTTAGTCAAAATTGTTTTGTTTTTTACATTTCAAAACTGTTTCTTTAGGGAGGAGTTTGCATGATATATCTTCTCTGGTATTGTCTATTATTGGTGGACTGGTGACCTGTGTGTGTGTTACAGGTTGACAGAACCTTCCGGATACCTCACTGATGGGCCAATCAACTACAAGTACAAGACCAAGTGCACCTGGCTCATTGAGGGCTAGTGAGTAGACCAGCCTCTTTAGCATCACCATGCTAGCTATGCTATTGATTAGACTCATTTTGTTAGCATCACCATGCTAGCTATGCTAGTGTTTAGACCAGCCTTGTTGGCATCACCATGTTAACTCTGGATGTTTCAACAGTGGTGAAACCTTCCCCATGAAACTTGTTTTGTGTTTCCTTCTGCAGCCCCAACGCTGTCCTCAGACTGAGGTTCAACCACTTTGCCACAGAGTGCAGCTGGGACCACCTGTACGTGTACGACGGGGACTCTGTGTATGCCCCTCTGGTCGCTGTGTTCAGGTGAGTGCTCCCTGGCTACTCACACCACCAACAGCCAACAGGACAGGTCATGTGTTCTCACTTCCTGGATACTGTTGCCAGGTATACATCACCAACAAGTCTGCAGGACAAGTAATAATGTCCTGCAGACTTGTTGGTGATAGAGAGAGAGATAGAGAGGGAGGGAGAGAGAGGGAGATAGAGATAGAGAGGGAGAGAGAGAGGGAGAGAGAGGGAGAGAGAGAGGGAGAGAGAGAGAGGGAGAGAGAGAGAGATAGAGAGGGAGAGAGAGAGAGGTAGAGAGAGAGGGAGGTAGTATCAAAAACACTACGCAGAGGAAGCCAGGAGGTTTAAGGGAAATGCCAGACTAACCCATTTTCTAGAAACAATAATGTGTTCATGTAGCAGACAACGCAATAATCCAGGGGGGGGGGGGTATTGAGAACCCAGGACTGTGTAGTGAGGGTGAACCAGGACTGTGTAGTGAGGGTGAACCAGGACTGTGTAGTGAGGGTGAACCAGGACTGTGTAGTGAGGGTGAACCAGGACTGTGTAGTGAGGGTGAACCAGGACTGTGTAGTGAGGGTGAACCAGGACTGTGTAGTGAGGGTGAACCAGGACTGTGTAGTGAGGGTGAACCAGGACAGTTGCTGACTCAGTGAGGAAGTGACGTGATGTGCTTCTGAGGTCCGTATCACCCACGTTGTGTTGTCAGTGGTCTGATAGTGCCTGAGGTCCAGATCAATGAGACTGTACCAGAGGTGGAGACCAGCTCTGGATACGCGCTGCTGCACTTCTTCAGCGACGCTGCCTACAACCTCACAGGATTCGAGATCTTCTATTCGTAAGTATCTGTGTATTTTCCTCTTTCTTTCTCTTTCCTCTCTTCTTCCTGTCTTTCTTTTCCCGCGTCTCTCTCTCCCCCCTCTTTTCTCTCTCTCTCTCTCTCTCTCTCTCTCTCTCTCTCTCTCTCTCTCTCTCTCTCTCTCTCTCTCTCTCTCTCTCTCTCTCTCTCTCTCTCTCTCTCTCTCTCTCTCTCTCTCTGTCTCTGTCTCTGTCTCTGTCTCTGTCTCTGTCTCTGTCTCTGTCTCTGTCTCTCTCTCTCTCTCTGTGTCTCTCTCTGTATCTCTGTGTCTCTCTCTCTCTGTCTCTTCCTGTGTAACAGTGAGCAGTGGTTGTGTTGTTATTTTGTAGTTCAGACGGGTTTCATCCATCACTGCTCTGTACGCAGCCCTGGAGGCAGGACACTAACATCTGTGTGTGTGGTGTGTTTGTGTGTGTGTTTGTGTGTTTGTGGTGTGTTTGTGTGTGTTGCGTGTTTGTGTGTGTGTGTGTGGTGGGTATGTTTGCCCCTGAAGGATCAATTCCTGCCCCAACAACTGCTCTGGCCATGGGAAGTGCACCACAGGGAACTCCATCGCCAGCCGTGTGTACTGTGAGTGTGAGAAGTACTGGAAGGGAGAGGCGTGTGACATCCCCTACTGCCGTGACAACTGTGGCAGCCCAGACCACGGCTACTGCGACCTCACCGGGGAAAAGCTCTGCGTCTGCAACGACAGCTGGCAGGGTGAGCAGACAATGAGGGGCTGGTGGATGAGGGGCTGGATGGATGAGGGGCTGGTGGATGAGGGGCTGGTGGATGACGGGGCTGGTGGATGACGGGGCTGGATGGATGAGGGGCTGGATGGATGAGGGGCTGGATGGATGAGGAACTGGATGGATGAGGGGCTGGATGGATGAGTAGATGGGTGAAGGAGAGGCTGGATGGATGAGGGGCGAAGGAGAGGCTGGATGGATGGATGAGGAAAGTCTTGATGCATCAGTAAAGATACTGCTTCTCTAGTCCTCTGGGTCCCCCTAGTGTTGTCCCTACGCTATGCAGCCAGGGCTGTGTGTGAGTGTGTGTGCGTGTGTTTGCAATGTGAAAATCACTGTTGTCATGGTGACCAGTGAGGGAGAGAGACTCCAGCTGGATTACCCAGAAGGCCGTGTGGTGGCACCCTCGGACTGACTGCTTGAACTGGGGCACTACACACACACTCTCAGTAACTCCCTCACTCTCCCCCTCTCTCACTCACTCACTCACTCACTCACTCACTCACTCTCTCTCTCTCTCTCTCTCTCTCTCTCTCTCTCTCTCTCTCACTCTCCCCCTCTCTCTCTCACTCACTCTCCCCCTCTCTCTCTCACACGCTCTCCCCCCTCTCACTCTCCCCCTCTCTCTCACTCACTCTCTCTCTCTCTTACTCCCCCTCTCTCTCTCACTCACTCACTCACTCTCCTCTCTCTCACTCACTCTCTCCCCCTCTCACTCACTCTCCCTCTCTCACTCACTCACTCTCCTCTCTCTCACTCACTCTCTCCCCCTCTCACTCACTCTCCCTCTCTCTCTCACTCACTCTCTCTCTCACTCACTCTCCCTCTCTCTCTCACTCACTCACTCACTCTCTCTCACTGTCACAAAAATTAATTGCCAAAATTGGACAGTGCCTGTGGTTTAAATAGCTCTAGTTTTGTTGCTGCTAAGCATGTATGCCCCTTCCTCTCCCCTCCCCTCCCCTCCCCCTGCAGGTCCAGATTGTTCCCTGACGGTGCCGTCTACAGAGTCGTACTGGGTGCTGCCTGGGGTGAAGCCGTCAGGGGCGTGGCCAGCGCGGGCGTCCCACAGGGCTGTGCTGCAGGGTCAGCTGGTGTGGGTGGTGGGAGGATACTCCTTCAACTACAGCTCCTTCCAGATGATCCTCAAGTCAGTCCTGCCTCGCCTCACAACCATGTCTGTTCTCCCTGCCTCTACTCTCTGCCTCTACTCCCTGCCTCTGCTGTCTCTACTCCCTGCCTCTAGTGCCTCTACTCCCTGCCTCTACTGTCTACTCTCTGCCTCTGTTGTCTCTACTCCCTGCCTCTAGTGCCTCTACTCCCTGCCTCTGCTGTCTCTACTCCCTGCCTCTAGTGCCTCTACTCCCTGCCTCTGCTGTCTCTACTCCCTGCCTCTAGTGCCTCTACTCCATGCCTCTGCTGTCTCTACTCCCTGCCTCTAGTGCCTCTACTCCATGCCTCTGCTGTCTCTACTCCCTGCCTCTAGTGCCTCTACTCCCTGCCTCTGCTGTCTACTCCCTGCCTTTACTGTCTGTAACTAAGTGTTGCTGTTGTTGTGTTGCTTAGTTACAACCTGGAGAGCGGTGTGTGGAACACGGTGCCTAGCAACAGCGGGCCCCTCCCCAGATACGGCCACTCCCTCGCCATCTACCAGGTCAGAGGTCAACCTCTCTTAAAGGCGTGGCTTAAAGGCGTGGCTTAAAGGCGCGGCTTAAAGGCGCGGCTTAAAGGCGCGGCTTAACTATTGGCAGTGACATCAACTTTGTGTTTGGCAAAGTTTGCTGCTTCAGTTGTTGTGGTGTTGATTCACATTGTTTATAGATTATTGTGCAAAGTGATCAGATGGATTTTAAGAGCTTCGTTGACAAAACGACCCACTAACATCATTTCACTGTTTTTGGGCCCTTGGACAAAACGACCCACTAACATCATTTCACTGTTTTTGGGCCCTGGGAAAAAACGAACCACTAACATCATTTCACTAATCACATCATCAGCACATGGGAAACTGTGAACAAGTACTAGTCAGGTGAAATCAGTGTCATTCTGTTTGGATTATAATAGCCTAACCCTATCAATTTAGGGTTAGGGTTAAACCCTATTGAGCGTCTTTGCCAAAAGAAGCCATTATAACTTATGAAATGTTAGAATTTTTGCAAAACCCACATTTATGTCATAGCCAATACTTAAGTCCATGGCTGTACACCCTAACCTCTCTAAACTCTCTAACACCAGACTGCAGCTCTATCTTACACCACCTCCCCTCCCCTCTCCCCTCCCCTCTCTCCTCCCCTCCCCTCCCCTCTCCCCTCCCCTCTCTCCTCCCCTCCCCTCTCCCCTCCCCTCTCCCCTCCCCTCCCCTCTCCCCTCCCATCTCTCCTCCCCTCCCCCCTCCCCTCTCTCCTCCCCTCCCCTCCCCTCTCCCCTCCCCTCTCTCCTCCCCTCCCCTCTCCCCTCCCCCCCTTCCAGAATGACCTCTACATGTTCGGGGGGAAGCTGGAGGCGGGGCCTGCCAATGTGACGGAGGAGTTGTGGGTGTTCCACACCTCCAGTCGTACCTGGTCCCAGGTGCGCCCCGCCCCTGGCCACGCCCAGGTGCACGCTGTAGAGGGACACTCCGCCCACGTCTCCCTCCTGGAGGGCGGCGAGGCCGTCATGGTAGTGCTGTTCGGCTACTCACCCGTCTACAGCTACATCAGCAGCGTGCAGGAGTACAACATCCGTGAGTGCTGGCTGGGGTCTGTGTGTGTGTGCTGGTGTGTATGTGGCTCTTGTGTGTCTGTGTGTCTGTGTGTGTGTGTGTGTGCATGTCTCTGCATGCGTTTGTGTGTGTGTCAGATGGCTGGGCGGTGAGGGAGTCGGGCTAGTAATCTGAAGGTTGCCAGTTCAATTCCTGGCCGTGCCAAATGACATTGTGTCCTTGGGCAAGGCACTTCACCCTACTTGCTTCGGGGGGGAATGTCCCTGTACTTACTGTAAGTCGCTCTGGATAAGAGCGTCTGCTAAATGACTAAATGTAAATGTGTCACTGTGTGTGTGTGTGAGAGATTACAGGACTGTCCCTGCACCTCCCCTTCTCTCCTCCGGGGGGCAGTGTTACCTCATAGCTGCTGGTACAAGTTAAAGCATCAGTTAAAGGATTCTGTCTGAGTGTGTGTGTGTGTTGCCATGGCTTCCAGGGACCAACACGTGGTCTCTCCCGGAGACGCGTGGGGCGGTGCCCCAGGGAGGGTACGGACACAGCAGTGTGTACCACGCCGCTAGCAGCAGTGTGTTCCTGCATGGAGGCTACAAGGCCCTGCCTGCCAACAAGTATGGACTGGTGGACCACCTGTACCGCTACCAAGTCCCCACACACACCTGGTGAGCACGCACACACACACACACCTGGAGAGCACACACACACACCTGGTGAGCACGCACACACACACACACCTGGAGAGCACACACACACACCTGGTGAGCACGCACACACACACACACCTGGAGAGCACACACACACACCTGGTGAGCACACACACACACAACTGGTGAGCACACGCACACAACTGGTGAGCACACACACACACCTGGAGAGCACACACACACACCTGGTGAGCACACACACACACAACTGGTGAGCACACACACACACCTGGAGAGCACACACACACACCTGGTGAGCACACACACACACCTGGTGAGCACGCACACACACACACACCTGGAGAGCACACACACACACCTGGTGAGCACACACACACCTGGTGAGCACACACACACCTTGTGAGCACACACACACACGCACACCTGGTGAGCACACGCACACCTGGTGAGCACACACACACCTTGTGAGCACACACACACACACACCTTGTGAGCACACACACACACACACCTTGTGAGCACACACACACACACACACCTTGTGAGCACACACACACACCTGGTGAGCGCACACAGACACCTGGTTAGATCTCACACTCTGAACTGTGTGTGTGTGTGTGCAGGACCATCCTGAAGGAGAGTGGTTCTCCCCGCTACCTGCACTCGTCTGTGCTGCTCAGTGGAACCCTGCTGATCTTCGGAGGGAACACGCACAACGACACGTCGCTTAGCAACGGGGCGAAGTGCTTCTCCGCCGACTTCCTGGCCTATGACATCGGTAAGCCCCACCTGCCAGCCAGCGAGCCAATAGGAGCTCAGCAAAGAACATCTGATGTCAAACTCCTGATCAAGCTGACTTGACGGTGGTTGTGGTGCTGCAGTCTGGGTTCTGATGTGTAGAATGTAGATCATCATGTCTATCCTGCCCCCCAGCCTGTGATCAGTGGAGCGCTCTGCCCAAGCCCGATCTGCACCGGGACGTCAACCGCTTCGGTCACTCTGCCGTGGTCAGCAACGGGTGAGTCTGGGGTCAGAGGTCACATTTACTGGTGACCCTGGTTACATGACCCCTGACACTGGTTCATGACCCCTGACCCCTGTGTGACCCCCCCCCCCCCCCCTCAGGTCCATGTATGTGTTTGGAGGGTTCTCCGGCGTGCTGCTGAACGATGTGCTGGTGTACCAGCCCCCACGCTGCCAGGCCTTCCTGGACCAGCAGGCCTGCCTGGGGGCAGGGCCCGGCCTGCGCTGCATCTGGGCCCTGCCCCACTGCTCCGCCTGGGACCCCAGCCTCAACACCACCACCCCTGCTCCCTTCTGCCCCCCCAGGCCAGGTGTGAGGGAGGGAGGGGGGCTTAGGAAGGGTTCCAGCCTGACTGTTTTTCAGGGTTTAGAGAAAACAGATATGTTTACACATGAAGGACACATGAAAGATGTACCTGGATGACTGATGCTCTCCTGCCCATCTCTCTCCTCTCCTGCCCATCTCTCTCCTCTCCTCTCCTGCCCATCTCTCTCCTCTCCTCTCCTCTCCTGCCCATCTCTCTCCTCTCCTGCCCATCTCTCTCCTCTCCTCTCCTGCCCATCTCTCTCCTCTCCTGCCCATCTCTCTCCTATCCTGCCCATCTCTCTCCTCTCCTCTCCTGCCCATCTCTCTCCTCTCCTCTCCTGCCCATATCTCTCCTCTCCTGCCCATCTCTCTCCTCTCCTGCCCATCTCTCTCCTCTCCTGACCATCTCTCTCCTCTCCTCTCCTGCCCATATCTCTCCTCTCCTGCCCATCTCTCTCCTCTCCTGCCCATCTCTCTCCTCTCCTGCCCATCTCTCTCCTCTCCTGCCCATCTCTCTCCTCTCCTGCCCATCTCTCTCCTCTCCTCTCCTGCCCATCTCTCTCCTCTCCTCTCCTGCCCATCTCTCTTCTCTCCTCTCCTGCCCATCTCTCTCCTCTCCTCTCCTGCCCATCTCTCTTCTCTCCTCTCCTGCCCATATCTCTCCTCTCCTGCCCATATCTCTCCTCTCCTGCCCATCTCTCTCCTCTCCTGCCCATCTCTCTCCTCTCCTGCCCATCTCTCTCCTCTCCTGCCCATCTCTCTCCTCCTGCCCATATCTCTCCTCTCCTGCCCATATCTCTCCTCTCCTGCCCATCTCTCTCCTCTCCTCTCCTGCCCATCTCTCTCCTCTCCTGCCCATCTCTCTCCTCTCCTCTCCTGCCCATCTCTCTCCTCTCCTCTCCTGCCCATCTCTCTCCTCTCCTCTCCTGCCAATCTCTCTCCTCTCCTGCCCATCTCTCTCCTCTCCTCTCCTGCCCATCTCTCTCCTCTCCTCCTGCCAATCTCTCTCCTCTCCTGCCAATCTCTCTCCTCTCCTGCCCATCTCTCTCCTCTCCTCTCCTGCCCATCTCTCTCCTCTCCTGCCCATCTCTCTCCTCTCCTCTCCTGCCCATCTCTCTCCTCTCCTGCCCATCTCTCTCCTCTCCTGCCCATCTCTCTCCTCTCCTGCCCATCTCTCTCCTCTCCTGCCCATCTCTCTCCTCTCCTCTCCTGCCCATCTCTCTCCTCTCCTCTCCTGCCCATCTCTCTTCTCTCCTCTCCTGCCCATCTCTCTCCTCTCCTCTCCTGCCCATCTCTCTTCTCTCCTCTCCTGCCCATATCTCTCCTCTCCTGCCCATATCTCTCCTCTCCTGCCCATCTCTCTCCTCTCCTGCCCATCTCTCTCCTCTCCTGCCCATCTCTCTCCTCTCCTGCCCATCTCTCTCCTCCTGCCCATATCTCTCCTCTCCTGCCCATATCTCTCCTCTCCTGCCCATCTCTCTCCTCTCCTCTCCTGCCCATCTCTCTCCTCTCCTGCCCATCTCTCTCCTCTCCTCTCCTGCCCATCTCTCTCCTCTCCTCTCCTGCCCATCTCTCTCCTCTCCTCTCCTGCCAATCTCTCTCCTCTCCTGCCCATCTCTCTCCTCTCCTCTCCTGCCCATCTCTCTCCTCTCCTCTCCTGCCAATCTCTCTCCTCTCCTGCCAATCTCTCTCCTCTCCTGCCCATCTCTCTCCTCTCCTCTCCTGCCCATCTCTCTCCTCTCCTGCCCATCTCTCTCCTCTCCTCTCCTGCCCATCTCTCTCCTCTCCTCTCCTGCCCATCTCTCTCCTCTCCTCTCCTGCCAATCTCTCTCCTCTCCTGCCCATCTCTCTCCTCTCCTCTCCTGCCCATCTCTCTCCTCTCCTCTCCTGCCCATCTCTCTCCTCTCCTGCCCATCTCTCTCCTCCCTTCAGTCACAGTGGACGAGCGCTGCTACAGGTTCTCTGACTGCAGCAGCTGCACTTCCAACACTAACGGCTGCCAGTGGTGCGATGACAAGAAGTGCCTCTCTGCGTCCAGCAACTGCACCGTGGTGAGCTGGCCACAGGGGGAAACAGAGCGCAGTGCCCACACTGCCACAGAACTGGGATTAAGCAGACCAAGCAGCAAAGCTGTTTAAACACGGCTTCTGTTAGTTTCTGGCAAAACCGAGATTCAGTCAGCGTTGTGTTGAACCACCGGCTTTCCCAGTACTCACTTTGCTCCTAAACATTTTAAGGGTCATCCAAAAATCATCCACCTTATATTTTGTTCCATATTCATATGACTTACTAAAGGAGATATTAGGCAGAATGATTGCATCAGTCAGTCACCTCCTTGTTCAAACAATTAATTAAATTGTGAATAAGAATGTTCCGACAATTAGTCGATTTAATCGCTCTAGTAATTGGCTGATTAATCGATTATTAAAATGCTAGTTTGTTTAAGCCCTAACTCGGGACTGTCGTCCCTCTACCTCCAGAGTGTGCGAGTGTTGGAGCAGTGTGCCGTGAGGAGCGAGCAGAGCTGCAGCCGACTGGCTAACTGTCGCAGCTGCTTCCTCAACCCCAGCTGCCAGTGGGACCATCACCAGATGGAGTGCCATGCCCTTCCAGGTGACCCCTGACCCCTGACCCTGACCCTAACCTTAACCTAGGTACAGTCTTGTGCTAGACGAAGTCTATCCCAGATACTGGGTTAACCCTAACCCAGACTGATCTAGTGTCTCTTTACACACACACACACACACACACACACACACACAAAGAAGGCAAAAGTACACACATCCTTTTCAACCTTTCAAAAAGAAAATCACGTTTTTCTAAACTGTTTTTCAACCCCCCCAAAAAATCTGCTTTTCAAAACAGTTTTCAAATGTATTTATCAACTTTAAGTTTGTTCAACCTTTCAAAAAATATATATATATTTTTTAAAATATATATTTATGTTTATTGAGCATCGATGATACCAAATTATAGATTATTATAACAAAAAATTGTTTTTCAACCCTTCAAAAGTAAAAAAAAAAATTGAATTGAAAAACGTTCCCCAACTTTTCTCATGCTCACACATACACACAAAATACCCCCACACACACTGATGGGCCTGGTACTGGGAGCCTGGTACTGGGAGCCTGGTACTGGGAGCCTGGTACTAACCTGCTGTGTGTGCCTGCAGCCCAGATGTGTGGGGAGGGCTGGAGCCAGGTGGGAGAGGTGTGTCTGAGGATCAACTCCAGCAGGGAGAGCTACGACAATGCACAGCATTACTGTAAGAACCTGGCGGGGAACATCGCCTCGCTCAGCTCTGCCACTCAGGTCCACTTCATCCTGGAGGAGCTGCACAAACTGCAGCAGCACCACAAGGTATGACTACTGACCCCTGACCTGGCCTGTACATTAGCCTGTGTCTGTCCCTTCCAGTGCACTGTGTACCAACCTAGGCAAGGGTAGGTCAACTGGTGTTGTGCTAACCCCCTGTCTCTCTCCCCCTGTCCCCCCTGTCTCTCTCCCCCTGTGCCCCCTGTCCCTCCCCCTTCTCTTGTCGCCTTTTCCCCCTCTCCCTGTCCCCTTCTAACCCCTGTCCCCTTCTAACCCCTCTCCCTGTCCCCTTCTAACCCCTCCCCCTCTCCCTGTCCCCTTCTAACCCCTCCCCCTCTCCCTGTCCCCTTCTAACCCCTCCCCCTCTCCCTGTCCCCTTCTAACCCCTCCCCCTCTCCCTGTCCCCTTCTGACCCCTCCCCCTATCCCTGTCCCCTTCTGACCCCTCCCCCTCTCCCTGTCCCCTTCTAACCCCTCCCCCTCTCCCTGTCCCCTTCTAACCCCTCCCCCTGTCCCCTTCTAACCCCTCCCCCTCTCCCTGTCCCCTTCTGACCCCTCCCCCTCTCCCTGTCCCCTTCTGACCCCTCCCCCTCTCCCTGTCCCCTTCTGACCCCTCCCCCTCTCCCTGTCCCCTTCTAACCCCTCCCCCTCTCCCTGTCCCCTTCTAACCCCTCTCCCTGTCCCCTTCTAACCCCTCCCCCTCTCCCTGTCCCCTTCTAACCCCTCTCCCTCTCCCTGACCCCTCCCCCTGTCCCCTTCTAACCCCTCCCCCTCTCCCTGTCCCCTTCTAACCCCTCTCCCTGTCCCCTTCTAACCCCTCCCCCTCTCCCTGTCCCCTTCTAACCCCTCCCCCTCTCCCTGTCCCCTTCTAACCCCTCCCCCTCTCCCTGTCCCCTTCTGACCCCTCCCCCTATCCCTGTCCCCTTCTAACCCCTCCCCCTCTCCCTGTCCCCTTCTAACCCCTCTCCCTCTCCCTGACCCCTCCCCCTCTCCCTGTCCCCTTCTAACCCCTCCCCCTCTCCCTGTCCCCTTCTAACCCCTCCCCCTCTCCCTGTCCCCTTCTAACCCCTCTCCCTGTCCCCTTCTAACCCCTCCCCCTCTCCCTGTCCCCTTCTAACCCCTCCCCCTCTCCCTGTCCCCTTCTGACCCCTCCCCCTCTCCCTGTCCCCTTCTGACCCCTCCCCCTCTCCCTGTCCCCTTCTAACCCCTCCCCCTCTCCCTGTCCCCTTCTAACCCCTCCCCCTGTCCCCTTCTAACCCCTCCCCCTCTCCCTGTCCCCTTCTAACCCCTCCCCCTCCCCCTGTCCCCTTCTAACCCCTCTCCCTGTCCCCTTCTAACCCCTCCCCCTATCCCTGTCCCCTTCTGACCCCTCCCCCTGTCCCCTTCTGACCCCTCCCCCTCTCCCTGTCCCCTTCTAACCCCTCCCCCTCTCCCTGTCCCCTTCTAACCCCTCTCCCTGTCCCCTTCTGACCCCTCTCCCTCTCCCTGTCCCCTTCTAACCCCTCCCCCTCTCCCTGTCCCCTTCTAACCCCTCCCCCTGTCCCCTTCTGACCCCTCCCCCTCTCCCTGTCACCTTCTGACCCCTCCCCCTCTCCCTGTCCCCTTCTAACCCCTCCCCCTCTCCCTGTCCCCTTCTAACCCCTCCCCCTCTCCCTGTCCCCTTCTAACCCCTCCCCCTCTCCCTGTCCCCTTCTAACCCCTCCCCCTATCCCTGTCCCCTTCTGACCCCTCCCCCTATCCCTGTCCCCTTCTGACCCCTCCCCCTGTCCCCTTCTGACCCCTCTCCCTGGCAGCGTCTGTCCCCCTGGGTGGGTCTGAGGAAGATCAACGTGTCGTACTGGGGCTGGGAGGACATGTCCCCCATCACCAACTCCTCCCTGCAGTGGCTGCCTGGGGAGCCCAATGACTCTGGTTTCTGTGCCTTCCTGGAAGAGACGCAGGTGTCCGGGCTCCGGGCCAACCCCTGCACCGCCCATGCAGACGGCCTCATCTGTGAGAAACCTGCTGGTGAGGCCCGGCGGACACACTGATATACACACACACACACGCACGCATAGATACACACAAGCACAGTTCCCAGTTGAAGTTCCCTTCCCCCCTCCCCCAGTGAGCCCCAGCCAGAGTGCTCGTCCCTGTAAGATGGCGTGCTCGCTGAGGACCACCTGTGCTAACTGCACCAGCCAGGCCATGGAGTGCATGTGGTGCAGCAGCACCCGGCGCTGTGTGGACTCCACCGCCTACGTCGTGTCCTTCCCCTATGGACAGTGTCTGGAGTGGCAGACCGGAGACTGTGTGGGTAAGGCTGGGGGAGGCTGGGGAGAGGGGGGCGTCTGGGGGAGAGTATTGGGCGAGGGTGGCTGTTTTGGGTGAATGTGTTTGTTTGTGTGTTTTAGAGAGAGAGCGAGCGAGAGAGAGATTGAGGGTGGAAGGGAGAGAGGAGGGGAGGCAGGGTGGAAGGGAGAGAGGAGGGGAGGGGAGGGAGAGAGGAGGGGAGGGGAGGGGAGGGGAGGGGAGGGAGGGTGGAGTGTTAGAGATTTCCTCTCCAGTCTACAGAGTTATAATGGAGGGTTCCAGTCAGACTCCCTTCCTCTGTCTTAGATTCCTTTATTTCAGGTCATCCCTTTTTTCTTCCTTCTTGCTGTCACTATTTTCTTTCTATCTCTCACTCTGTCCTTTCTCTCTGTTTCTCTTCACTGCCTTTCTCCTCCCCCCTCCTCCTCCCTCCACCTCCCTCCTTTCTCTAACCTTCACTCTGGTTCTGAGTCATGAGTCTTGTTTGGAATACAAAGTTCCACTGTGAGACGTGATCAGTGATCCTTCCAGTCCTTACTCCTTTCATCTCTCCCTGCTACCCTACATCCAGACTGTACTGCCTCGCTCCACCCTGCCTCTTTCCTCCACCCTGCCTCGCTCCTCCACCCTGCCTCTTTCCTCCACCCTGCCTCTTTCCTCCACCCTGCCTTGCTCCTCCATCCTGCCTCGCTCCTCCACCCTGCCTCGCTGTTCCACCCTGCCTCGCTGTTCCACCCTGCCTCGCTCCTCCACCCTGCCTTGCTCCTCCACCCTGCCTCGCTCCTCCACCCTGCCTCGCTCCTCCACCCTGCCTTGCTCCTCCACCCTGCCTCGCTGTTCCACCCTGCCTTGCTCCTCCACCCTGCCTCTTTCCTCCACCCTGCCTTGCTCCTCCACCCTGCCTCGCTCCTCCACCCTGCCTCGCTCCTCCACCCTGCCTCGCTGTTCCACTCTGCCTCGCTCCTCCACCATGCCTTCGTGGGTGTGTGTGCTTGGGTGTGCCATCTCATCTGCCATTGTCTGATAGAACATTTAAACATTAAAACTGCTTTCATGACGGGTGTCTGAGTTGGAGTCATGAAGTCTTTCTGGAAATGTAACTGTCACAAATACCTATTTAGTTACCATGGTGAGTTCTGTTTTATATCAAATCCTCCCAGTATGTTGAGCAGACGAGTGAAGCCCCTCTGCACTTCGCTGCTGTGAAGCCATGCAAGGCGGCTGTCATTCTGCTTTCAGAGCAGAGCAATGTTTTCCTGTACGATGTGTGTGTGTGTGTGTGTGTGGGGACACGCACTTGACAGTGAAATTAATCAGTTGTAGCTCCACAGGAAGCATGAAATATGATCTTGGTAAAAGAGGCTAACTCATAATGAATCCTCACCATGTTGGCCCTCTAATCCCAGTTGCTCATTCTGATCTTCAGAATGAGCAACTGAAAGATAATCCTGAATACCATGTTCACACGTTTCCTGTCTTCAGAAGGAAAAGTATCATGCGAGGCGCTGCTGCTGTTGGTTGTCATGGTTTCACCTCCATTAAGAGGATGTTTTGTGTGGCTAACAGCAGAGACAGGGTTTGGTGTTTGTCTCTGTGAAATTGTTGTGGCATTTCTCAGGGCTAGCGCTCAATCCAGACCGATAACTAGATGGGCTTGACATTTGGCGATGTGATTGCTCAACACTTTCTCCTAGTTTTGTTATTATATCTGTGGTATTCTGAGCTTCTCTACCTGTGTTCTGAGTGTGTTCTTGTGGTCTGAGTGTGTTCCTGTGTTCTGAGTGTGTTCCTGTGTTCAGAGTGTGTTCCTGTGTTCTGAGTGTGTTCCTGTGTTCTGAGTGTGTTCCTGTGCTCTGAGTGTGTTCCTGTGTTCTGAGTGTGTTCCTGTGTTCTGAGTGTGTTCCTGTGTTCCGAGTGTGTTCCTGTGTTCCGAGTGTGTTCCTGTGGTCTGAGTGTGTTCCTGTGTTCAGAGTGTGTTCCTGTGGTCTGAGTGTGTTCCTGTGGTCTGAGTGTGTTCCTGTGTTCTGAGTGTGTTCCTGTGTTCTGAGTGTGTTCCTGTGTTCTGAGTGTGTTCCTGTGTTCTGAGTGTGTTCCTGTGCTCTGAGTGTGTTCCTGTGTTCTGAGTGTGTTCCTGTGTTCTGAGTGTGTTCCTGTGTTCTGAGTGTGTTCCTGTGTTCTGAGTGTGTTCCTGTGTTCAGAGTGTGTTCCTGTGGTCTGAGTGTGTTCCTGTGTTCTGAGTGTGTTCCTGTGGTCTGAGTGTGTTCCTGTGTTCTGAGTGTGTTCCTGTGTTCTGAGTGTGTTCCTGTGTTCTGAGTGTGTTCCTGTGGTCTGAGTGTGTTCCTGTGTTCTGAGTGTGTTCCTGTGGTCTGAGTGTGTTCCTGTGTTCTGAGTGTGTTCCTGTGGTCTGAGTGTGTTCCTGTGTTCTGAGTGTGTTCCTGTGTTCAGAGTGTGTTCCTGTGTTCTGAGTGTGTTCCTGTGGTCTGAGTGTGTTCCTGTGTTCTGAGTGTGTTCCTGTGTTCTGAGTGTGTTCCTGTGTTCTGAGTGTGTTCCTGTGTTCTGAGTGTGTTCCTGTGTTCTGAGTGTGTTCCTGTGTTCTGAGTGTGTTCCTGTGTTCCAGCCCAGAACTGCTCGGGGCTGCGTACGTGTGTGGGTTGTATGGAGCAGCCAGAGTGTGGCTGGTGTGAGGACCCCAGCAGCACGGGGAGAGGCCAGTGTGTGGAGGGCTCCTACCGAGGGCCCATGAAGGGCCCAAGCCAGACCCAGCCCACCTCCCAGGACAGGACCCTGGAGCCAGGCTTGTGCCCCAAGGATAAGGGCTACGAGTGGGCTTTCATCCACTGCCCTGGTGAGAACATCCCCACACAGACACATACACACACACACACACACACAGCAGAGCATGAAGGCCTACTCCTGGGGTGTAAGTCGACCCTTCCTGGCCTTGACACACACTCACACAGTTCCTCATGTTTCATATTGAGTGAAACCTGGTCTGGTGTGGGATGCAGGGTTCAGGAATCCCAACAGTCAGTAATGTAAGACTGAAGCCCCCCCCCCCTTCCAGTAACCTCCAGGACCGTGGTTCTCATGTAAACTCTGCTACACACACATCCTAGTATGGACGCGCCCCTAGCCAGACGCCATGTTAGCCTAGCCAGACGCCATGTTAGCCTAGCCAGACGCCATGTTAGCCTAGCCAGACGCCATGTTAGCCTAGCCAGACGCCATGTTAGCCTAGCCAGACGCCATGTTAGCCTAGCCAGACGCCATGTTAGCCTAGCCAGACGCCATGTTAGCCTAGCCAGACGCCATGTTAGCCTAGCCAGACGCCATGTTAGCCTAGCCAGACGCCATGTTAGTTGAGTTAGGTCTAATGTGGAGGTCACTTGAATTTCCTTCCCACTAACTCACCACATACAAGGTAGCGTGTTGTTCTGACGTGGTCTCTCTCCCCCAGTGTAACGTGTGGTCTCTCTCCCCCAGTGTGCAAGTGTAACGTGTGGTCTCTCTCCCCCAGTGTGCAAGTGTAACGTGTGGTCTCTCTCCCCAGCGTGCCAGTGTAATGTGTGGTCTCTCTCTCCCAGTGTAATGTGTGGTCTCTCTCCCCAGTGTGCCAGTGTAATGTGTGGTCTCTCTCCCCAGCGTGCCAGTGTAACGTGTGGTCTCTCTCTCCCAGTGTAATGTGTGGTCTCTCTCCCCAGCGTGCCAGTGTAACGTGTGGTCTCTCTCCCCAGCGTGCCAGTGTAACGTGTGGTCTCTCTCCCCAGCGTGCCAGTGTAATGTGTGGTCTCTCTCCCCAGCGTGCCAGTGTAACGTGTGGTCTCTCTCCCCAGCGTGCCAGTGTAACGTGTGGTCTCTCTCTCCCAGTGTAATGTGTGGTCTCTCTCCCCAGCGTGCCAGTGTAATGTGTGGTCTCTCTCCCCAGCGTGCCAGTGTAACGTGTGGTCTCTCTCTCCCAGTGTAATGTGTGGTCTCTCTCCCCAGCGTGCCAGTGTAACGTGTGGTCTCTCTCTCCCAGTGTAATTTGTGGTCTCTCTCCCCAGCGTGCCAGTGTAACGTGTGGTCTCTCTCTCCCAGTGTAATGTGTGGTCTCTCTCCCCAGCGTGCCAGTGTAACGTGTGGTCTCTCTCCCCAGTGTGCCAGTGTAACGTGTGGTCTCTCTCCCCAGCGTGCCAGTGTAACGTGTGGTCTCTCTCCCCAGTGTAATGTGTGGTCTCTCTCCCCAGCGTGCCAGTGTAACGTGTGGTCTCTCTCCCCAGCGTGCCAGTGTAACGTGTGGTCTCTCTCCCCAGCGTGCCAGTGTAACGTGTGGTCTCTCTCCCCAGTGTAACGTGTGGTCTCTCTCCCCAGCGTGCCAGTGTAACGTGTGGTCTCTCTCCCCAGTGTAACGTGTGGTCTCTCTCCCCAGTGTGCCAGTGTAACGTGTGGTCTCTCTCCCCAGCGTGCCAGTGTAATGTGTGGTCTCTCTCCCCAGCGTGCCAGTGTAACGTGTGGTCTCTCTCCCCAGTGTGCCAGTGTAATGTGTGGTCTCTCTCCCCAGCGTGCCAATGTAACGGACACAGCTCCTGTGTGAACGGCAGCGTGTGTGAGCAGTGCCGTAACCTCACCACCGGGCAACACTGCCAGACCTGCATGCCCGGTTACCATGGAGATCCCACCAACGGGGGGAAGTGTCAAGGTGAGTAAGGCAGAGTGGTAGCTGCTGCAGGAAGGGGGGCCACATGATGGAGTCTCACTGCTGTGGTTCTGACTGCCAGCAGGGGGCAGTGTTGTCTGTTGGTAGACATCCTGTAGACATGGTAGAGATCCTGTAGACATGGTAGAGATCCTGTAGACATGGTAGAGATCCTGTAGACATGGTAGAGATCCCGTAGACATGGTAGAGATCCCGTAGACATGGTAGAGATCCTGTAGACATGGTAGACATCCTGTAGACATGGTAGAGATCCTGTAGACATGGTAGACATCCTGTAGACATGGTAGAGATCCTGTAGACATGGTAGAGATCCTGTAGACATGGTAGACATCCTGTAGACATGGTAGACATCCTGTAGACATGGTAGAGGTCCTGTAGACATGGTAGAGATCCTGTAGACATGGTAGAGGTCCTGTAGACATGGTAGAGGTCCTGTAGACATGGTAGAGGTCCTGTAGACATGGTAGAGATCCTGTAGACATGGTAGAGGTCCTGTAGACATGGTAGAGGTCCTGTAGACATGGTAGAGATTCTGCAGACATGGTAGAGGTCCTGCAGACATGGTAGAGGTCCTGTAGACATGGTAGAGGTCCTGTAGACATGGTAGAGGTCCTGTAGACATGGTAGAGGTCCTGTAGACATGGTAGACATCCTGTAGACATTGTAGAGGTCCTGTAGACATGGTAGAGGTCCTGTAGACATGGTAGAGGTCCTGTAGACATGGTAGAGGTCCTGTAGACATGGTAGAGATCCTGTAGACATGGTAGAGGTCCTGTAGACATGGTAGAGGTCCTGTAGACATGGTAGAGGTCCTGTAGACATGGTAGAGATCCTGTAGACATGGTAGAGGTCCTGTAGACATGGTAGAGGTCCTGAGGTATCTGTTTGAGGCCCAGGTCTGCTGGGTTCTTGAGTGCTGTCTCTCCTACCTCTGCTGTAGGTGCAACTTGTATTCACACACACACAAACACACACCCACGTACACACACACACACACACACACTCTCTCCCTGTCCCTCTCTTTCTCTTTCTCTCACACACACTCTCCCTCGCTCTCTCCCACTCAAACACACACACTTTCCCTGTCTCTCTCTCTCACACACTCACACACACACTTAAACATGCCAGCACACAAAGGAAGGCAAACAAATGCCCTCCCTCCCTGTCCCTGTCTTTGTGTGTGATTAGGTTGGGCTTGGAGGTAAGTGGGGTGAGCTCATGCCTCTTCCCTGTAAAGCGAGCCTGGCTGTGTGAGTGTGTCCAGGTGTATGCTCAAGGTAATCCTTCTAACAGCCTTTCAGTGGTCAGACTCAAAGCGGTCTGTGTTATCCAGGGTTAGAAGCTGTGTTACCCTGGGTTAGGGTTACAAGCCGTGTTATCCAGGGTTAGGGTTACAAGCCGTGTTACCCAGGGTTAGGGTTACAAGCCGTGTTACCCAGGGTTAGGGTTAGAAGCTTTGTTACCCAGGGTTAGGGTTAGAAGCTGTGTTACCCAGGGTTAGGGTTAGAAGCTGTGTTACCCAGGGTTAGGATTAGAAGCTGTGTTACCCAGGGTTAGGGTTAGAAGCTGTGTTACCCAGGGTTAGGGTTAGAAGCTTTTTTACCCAGGGTTAGGGTTAGAAGCTGTGTTACCCAGGGTTAGGGTTAGAAGCTTTGTTACCCAGGGTTAGGGTTAGAAGCTTTGTTACCCAGGGTTAGGTTTAGAAGCTGTGTTACCCAGGGTTAGGGTTAGAAGCTGTGTTACCCAGGGTTAGGGTTAGAAGCTGTGTTACCCAGGGTTAGGGTTAGAAGCTGTGTTACCCAGGGTTAGGGTAAGAAGCTGTGTTACCCTAGCCTGGTCCTAACCAGACTCTCTGTACATTTCATTTGTACAGAGAGTCTGGCCTCGCTCCATTGACAAGCGTTGACTTCTTTGTAGGCGGGTACTCTGTTGAAGTTTAAAACTATTGGATCTGCCCAGAGCCACTCTGATCTGCCATAACCAATCGCTAGCGTTTGCCAATTCCTTCACCACTACTGTAACAGAGCTATCTGCCGTAGCTGGAAAATCAAACTGTTCCCGAACCCCGTGGAGAGGAGGGCCACAACATCATGGCCACCAACAAAACTCAGCAAGGATTGTCCTTGCTCTGGCTTTAGTTTATAGATATTCGGCAGTGTTGCCACAACGGACCGAATGGCTTCACTCGCATCTTTCTCTGCCGCCATTACGGAACTACAACACAAACTAGCGCACGACTTCAACGTCATCGTTCTCAGCCACTCCCTCTGTTCGCTGATTGGCCCGTTGACAATCAACCTGAAAAATCTGACTTGCGTACCGAATGGTCAGACCTAGTACAGAAGCAAAATCAAAATTGAGCGGAAGTACGTAGGAGGACAGAGCCAGGCTAGTGTTACCCAGGGTTAGGGTTAGAAGCTGTGTTACCCAGGGTTAGGGTTAGAAGCCGTGTTACCCAGGGTTAGGGTTAGAAGCTGTGTTGCCCAGGGTTAGGGTTAGAAGCTGTGTTATCCAGGCGTGGTTCTGTGTTCCAGGTGTCCTGCTGTTTATCTGCTAGCGTTGTTCTTCAGTAAGCAGATGACAGTCTCATGTTCATAGATAAACCTGTTTGGTTAGGGTTAAGTGATGGGGTCAGGTGGTGGGGTCAGGTGGTGGGGTCAGGAGGTGGGGTCAGGTGATGGGGTTAGGTGGTGGGGTCAGGTGATGGGGTTAGGTGGTGGGGTCAGGAGGTGGGGTCAGGAGGTGGGGTCAGGTGATGGGGTCAGGTGATGGGGTCAGGTGATGGGGTCAGGTGATGGGGTCAAGAGGTGGGGTCAGGAGGACTTCAGTGTAAAGGCCTCTATGATCTTGATTGTTGAAGGCCCGTTCACATCACCTGGTAATACTGGCCAGGTGATGTTTACCTGCTTGGCCCTGGGCAGTCGTCCACTCCCAGACGTCAAGCAGGACAGCTCTTTAAAAACGGAAACCAGAGAAGGGAGGGAGAGGATAGGTTTTGAGGGAGAGGAGAGGTGGAGAGAGAGGATAAAAGGTCTGTATGTCTCATGATCTCAAACTTCACTGCTGATCTCTCTCTCTTAACCCCCCCTCCCCCATTTCAGTATCAGTTGTGACTGTGTTGTGACTGTGTGTTGTGACTGTGTGTTGTGACTGTGTGTTGTGACTGTGTTGTGACTGTGTGTTGTGACTGTGTTGTGACTGTGTGTTGTGACTGTGTGTTGTGACTGTGTGTTGTGACAGTGTGTTCTGACTGTGTTGTGACTGTGTGTTGTGACTGTGTGTTGTGACTGTGTGTTGTGACTGTGTGTTGTGACTGTGTGTTGTGACTGTGTGTTGTGACTGTGTTGTGACTGTGTGTTGTGACTGTGTGTTCTGACTGTGTTGTGACTGTGTGTTCCTCAGCCTGTAAGTGTAATGGCCATGCCGGCGTGTGCCAGGTTCAGACTGGGAAGTGCTTCTGCACCACCAAGGGCATCAAAGGAGACCACTGCCAGCTGTGAGTATTATACACTACTACTCTCATCACCCTGCATCAGTGTAAACAGAGTGTGGAGGTTAGCTACTCTCATCACCCTGCATCAGTGTAAAGAGAGTGTGGAGGTTAGCAGGCTTGTCCTCCTGCTGCACACTCAGCTGTTTTGGTACAGCTCCTCCCTGCAAGCACCACACTCCTCACTCTCTAATACCCCTAATGGTGCTGGAGGCACAGGTCACACACACACACACACACACCATTACACCTAACACCATTACACACTTACACACACACACCATTACACACACACACCATGACATACACACACACACACACTTCTGAAGGGATAGTGTGATGAATCCCCAAATGTGTTCCACACTATGCAGAGGGTTAGGAGGGATTCTGGGCCTTGTGTGTACTGTATGTACTGTATGTACTGTATGTACTGTGTGTACTGTGTGTACTGTATGTACTGTATTTGTGTTCTGCATTTCCTGCAGTGATGTAGGGTGATGACTAAAGGTCTTTGTGTTACAAGTGTTTGTGTGTGATAGTGTGTGTGTCTGTCATTGTGTAGAGAGAGCAGATGTCCATCTATTAGACCATGTCACCAAACCCTGACGTTTCATTGGCTGTGGTGTCTGCAAAAAAAATATTTCCAGTGATGATGTAGCTGAAGAACCTTGTAGTGGTGCGAATCTTCCCTCATCCTACTGAACACACACACACACAAAGACATACACACACCCCATTAAAGCAGCAAAATAATGGGCTCAATAATGAGTCAGAATAAGTCTGCCTCGGAGCTCTCTGATACGTGGCTTTGAGCACGACATACATACTGACCTGCTGCTGCTGGACTGACCTGCTGCTGGACTGAGCTACAGAGCAGGTTCTGAGGAGGTTCTGAGGAGGTTCTGACCCGGTTCTGACCCGGTTCTGACCCGGTTGTGAAGAGGTTCTGACCCGGTTGTGAAGAGGTTCTGAGGAGGCATGTTAGCCCGGCCCAGCTCAGCCTGTTGTTCCCTACAGAGCTGGTTTACTGCTGCTTGGCTGAAAGTGCTATTATCTTTACCGGAGCACACGTCATGTTCACAGTACTACATGTGAGGGGATGTGTGTGTGTCAGATTACATTAAGATGCAGCAGAGTGTGTGTGTGTGTGTCCACAAGCGTGCCTGTATTGGCATGAAGGTCTGCTCTTAGTGTAGATTACATTACGATATTGCGGAGTAGAGTGTGTGATGTACTGCGTGCAGTAGGTGTGTGCATGCAGTAGGTGTGTGTGTGTGCGTGCGTGCAGTAGGTGTGTCTATAGTGTGTGTGTGTCTGCGTGAGAGAGCAGCTTATTGAGGGGAGGTTATGAGAGAGAGAGACAGGGTGAGTAGCAGAGTGCTGATCGGCTGACGACACCAAGGGACGTCTTCTGTCAGACGCAGGAACAGGACACCACGTCCCAATGTCACATGTCCCCCTGCTCACACATGCTCATACACACACACACACCCTCCCTTTCTCACACAAACACACACACACTTATGCACATGATCACACACAGAGTATTTAAGAGCTTGCTCAACAGTTTGAGCCGTGATGCAGTCACACACACAGGAAGTGTAACTGAGTTGAGTCAGTGTAAACCCCGCCCACCTGCGAGGTGATGCAAACATCACAGAGCTATCTCTCTCTCTGGTGGTCAGAGGACCTTGGTTAGAATCCCAGAGAGGGTGAGAGAGACAGGAAATGACGCTGACGAGGGAAGCTATGACACCTGTCACATGACACCTGTCACATGACACCTGTCACATGACACACATGGAAGGAGCTTCAAAAAGTTAGGAGCTCCAAAAAATATTAAGGAGCACCCATCAAATATTAAGGAGCGCCACAACTAAAATGTTTTTTATAGATTTATTTATCTTTAGTTAGCTCCCTGTCTCGTAGCAACACAGTGCTGTGACGAGGAGTGACTAATATTAACCATCTCAAATCTGCATTCAAGTTTAGAACGTAAAGATTACATTCTCACGTTCGCCGTGAGACTCACGCATTTCAACCATTTCAATCTTTCACGCAACACCTTGTATTTCTCACGCTGAGAGACTGTGTTGTTGGATGGTCATGCTGGGTTAAGTAGGAGATAAGCCCTCCTCTTCTCTCTGTCTGAGACCCTGGTAGGAACATGTCTGTTATCTGTCCATGCTCTCAATCACCTCCTCCCTCTCTCCTCTCCTCCCTCTCTCCTCCTCCCTCTCTTCTCTTTCTCTACTCTGCTGTGATCTCCTCTTCTCTCCTTCTCCTCTCTCTCTTCTCTCTGTCTCTTTATTGCAGTTGTGACTCAGAGAACCGTTACCTTGGCAACCCCCTGAGAGGAACCTGTTACTGTGAGTATCTTCTAGCGCCTGTACACACACACACACACATGGGCAGTAGGCTGGGGTAGGTAGAGGTACAATACCAGTTTACCTGTCCTCTCTCCTGAACAGACAACCTGCTAATAGACTACCAGTTCACCTTCAGCTTGCTGCAGGAGGATGACCACCACTACACAGCCATCAACTTCATGGCCACGCCTGAACAGGTGAGACCAACTTGACTGGGACGTGTCTCATCTTGCTGGCTGACTGAAGGGCTGTTTGAGAGAGGTGGCTTTTGTGTGAGTCAGTCAGAGGACCCTGGTTCGAATCCCGGAGCAGGGCAGTGAGGGAGGGAGTGCTGCTGACAGTCAGAGGACCCTGGTTCGAATCCCGGAGCGGGTCAGTGAGGGAGGGAGTGCTGCTGACAGTCAGAGGACCCTGGTTCGAATCCCGGAGCGGGGCAGCGAGGGAGGGAGTGCTGCTGACAGGTCTGGTTCTTCAGGGTCGCTGTCTGGTGCTGATGTGTGTTTGACCTTTGTCTTGTAGACCAACAAGAACCTGGACATGTCCATCAATGCATCCAACAACTTCAACCTCAACATCACCTGGTCTGTGGGATCCACAGGTAACGTGTGTGTGTGCGCGCGTGTGTGCGCGGGCTGCAGAGGTGGGAACCAGGACGGTGAGATGTTCTGCAGTCACCTGTCCTTCTCTCGCTCTCGCTCTCTCTCTCCTCCTGCTCTCTGTCCTCCTTTTGTCTCTCTTCTTCTTTCCCCCATCTCTCTCTCTCCTTCTTCTCAACCCCACTATCTCTCTCATCTTTCTCTCCCCCCATCTCTCTCTGTCTCTCCCTCTGTTTCTCTCGCTGTCTCTCTCCCTCCCATCTCTCTCTGTCTCTCTCTCTGTCTCTCTCCCTCCCATCTCTCTCTGTCTCTCCGTCTGTCTCTCTCTCTGTCTCTCTCCCTCCCATCTCTCTCTGTCTCTCCCTCTGTCTCTCTCTCTGTCTCTCTCCCTCCCATCTCTATCTGTCTCTCCCTCTGTCTCTCTCTCTGTCTCTCTCTGTCTCTCTCCCTCCCATCTCTCTCTGTCTCTCTCTCTCTGTCTCTCTCCCTCCCATCTCTCTCTGTCTCTGTCTTTGTGACAGTGACATTTTCCCTCCTCTTAAGCGGGTTAACCTCCCTCGCTCCCTCCTCCACCTCAACCTTCTCTCAACGCTGTCATTAATATTTGGAGCTGGTTCCCCCTCCTTCAGAGATACTCTCGCCTCGGAGAATAGGTACCCCTCACAATCGCCAAGACAACAGCCTCTGAATTGTGGGGCTGATGTGTCTTCGGCGGTGTGATTTCAATTAAGATAAACGTGCTGCTCCAGCTGTCATCTGAACTCTTTTGTTTCAGAGCGATGGCTCTGAATGGTGATGTTTCATACCAGCTCAATGGCTGAGGAATTCAAACGGCTTCAAGATAGATGGACAATGTGACGTCTTTGTGAAGTTATTGAAGTGTTTCAAGGAAAAAAAAAAAAGAAATATTTAAAGAAAACCATTGATTGAGTGCTATACTTGCAGTATCTCAAATGGGTGTTTCAGAAGTTGTGCTTGAGGAAGAGTCCGTGTTCGTTAAACATCTTTCAGAATCTCTTTGTATTTCTCAAACCACTTGCAATCAATAGTAACCATGTGAGCTTTCTGAGTTGTCACTATACTTCCCCATGGGTGCTAACATCTGACTCTGGACTGCAGCCTACCTCAGAGGGGGGAGGGGTGGACGGGCTAGGTACCTGTGGTTGGGTTAGACTTGTTGTGGTTGAGACAATACTCAACAATAAGCTCAACAATATAAATAAAACAGTCGATATGCTTCAGTCCGTGGAGGTGTTTACCTGATAGCTGCTTTAAGGTGTGTGTGTGTGAGGTGTATGTGTGTGTGTGTCCTGAGGTGTGTGAGGCTACTGAGGGCTGCTGTGTTCCTGCTGTGTTCCTCTGTAGCTGGGACAGTGTCTGGAGAGGAGGTACCCATCGTCTCCAAAACCAACATCAAGGAGTACCGAGACAGCTTCTCCTGTGAGAAGTTCACCTTCAGGAGCAACCCCAACATCACCTTCTACGTGTATGTCAGCAACTTCTCCTGGCCCATTAAAATACAGGTACACTTCTGTGTTTGTGTGTGTGTGTAACTCTGAACTGGACCATGACCCTAATCTGGTCAAAAATGTAAATACTAAAAGATTGTTGCTGCTAAACTTAGATCTAACATGGTTACTTGGAGGAACTCCAGAATGAGAGTTACTGTGCTGAGGGCACAGCTGGGTTTGACATGAGAGAGCGAAGCCTTATTGAACAGTTTCCTGCTCTGTGCTCATCAGACAGCCTGACATACATCACCATGACAACACTTAATGACCCTCCCCAGCCCAGAGACATTATTTAGATTTGTGCTGAAACAACGATGAAACACTTCCACAAAATATTCCTGGTTTAAGGCCTATGCACAATGAGTCCGAAATCCGTGTCCGAAATGTTCGCACGTAAAAAAAAAAATACAACCTCACGTTATGTCAATCACGCTTACACACTGCCTCCGAAACTTTCGTTCGATTTTCTGCGTTTTTCGCTTCCATAGGCAGCATTTTGAGGCTGACGTTTACGAAAAAACGCATACAATGTATGCGCACTCAGTGTGCAAAGACCTTAAGTCTTATGATCCATAACATTGCAGAAGCTCTGTGGTGATGGATGTCCTGGTGGACTGGGAGGGTGGCAGGAGGGCAGAGATGGATCTGATCTGAGGAGAAACATGGAGGCAGCATTCTCATGTGAGGCAGCAGTCTCATGTGAGGCAGCAGTCTCATGTGAGGCAGCAGTCTCATGTGAGGCAGCAGTCTCATGTGAGGCAACAGTCTCATGTGAGGCAGCAGTCTCATGTGAGGCAGCAGTCTCATGTGAGATGTGGAGCCCTCGCAGTGAGACGGCTGTCTGAGACATGATTGATATCGACAGGCTGCACACACACACTGCTCACAGACACTGCTCACAGACACACACACGGTTACTTCACAGCTCACACACACAGAGTTGCTGACTGAGATTTCTTCTTTGCTAGGTGTGGAAAGTAATTTCACTTTAAAGGTTTTATGGAACTTTTCCACAACACTAGTTCTCTCAAAAAAAGGAACATTTGTTTATATGTATGATATTAGTGTATATGTATGATATTAGTGTATATGTATGATATTAGTGTATATGTATGATATTAGTGTATATGTATAATATTAGTGTATATGTATAATATTAGTGTATATGTATAATATTAGTGTATATGTATAATATTAGTGTATATGTATAATATTAGTGTATATGTATGATATTAGTTTACTGCTGCTAGGGTGAGCTGCAGGTGCTGTAGTGGAGGAAACAGGCAGAGGTCAAAGGTCGATCCTTGTTCCACTCTGCCTGTGCTCCCAGCGTTGTCATGTCAACGCCCTGCCCTGATCTGGATTACAGGGAGGTGCATTTGTGTCAGGGGTTAATGGACTAACAATTATATTCATGTGTTCATTAAGACAACACTTTTATCCAGAAGGCAAAGGGGGGATTTGAACCCAGGACATTCCCAGTCAGATGTCCTGCTGAGCTCTAGCCACGGCTCATGGAGAGCCAGGAGGAGAGTGTTGTGTCGTCAGAGTGACCTCTGACCTCTGCCCTCCCGGCAGGGGCAGCAGAAGCAGTGTGTCAGGCAGTGTGCAGGCGGCCGGATGGGGTGTGGATGGAGGGCCCTGCAGGGGAAGGGTAGAGCTGCCAGGGTGTGGATGGAGGGCCCTGCAGGGGAAGGGTAGAGCTGCCAGGGTGTGGATGGAGGGCCCTGCAGGGGAAGGGTAGAGCTGCCAGGGTGTGGATGGAGGGCCCTGCAGGGGAAGGGTAGAGCTGCCAGGGTGTGGATGGAGGGCCCTGCAGGGGAAGGGTAGAGCTGCCAGGGTGTGGATGGAGGGCCCTGCAGGGGAAGGGTAGAGCTGCCAGGGTGTGGATGGAGGGCCCTGCAGGGGAAGGGTAGAGCTGCCAGGGTGTGGATGGAGGGTCCTGCGCTCCAGACTGAAGATCTCAGCTGTGATTGAGGACAGTGTTCCTGCAGAGCGGGGCGGAGATGCTGATATTGATTTTTATATTTGCTTTTTCCATCCTTTCCATGGCGTGTTAGATGAGCATCCCAGGGCAGGATGGTGTCTGAGGTCATTCCATCTCCTCAGGGCGGCCTACAGCCGCCCTTCTGTCAGATTACCCACACTGCACCAGTCTCTTGGTGACCGTGGGGGAGGAGTCCTTAAATGTAATGTCTCCGGTTAAGGGCTTGTCTGTCTCTGTCCGAGCCGCTCTGAGCAGGACGCAGAGGGAGGGAGGGAGGGAGGGGCCGGATGGAGGGTCACATGAGACGAGGGTGTAGGGAGCCTGCAGCTTCTAGAAACATCCGAAACAGGAGAGGGGAAGAGCTGTCCCTGCAGGCACGCGGACACCTGATCGTCCAGAGCTTCACCGCTCTGCACTGATACATGTAGGGTCCCCCCCTCTCTGTTCTCCTCTGATCCCCCTCTCCTCTACCCTTCCCCTGTCTTCCTTCAGATGATTGTCTGGCTGTTATTCTGTACCAGCTATCCCATTCTTCATGTTGATCTACAGTTTTGGGGCAATTCCATTCAATTTCCAAAAATCACTGGAAATTCAATAGGTTTAATTGAGACAGTCCTTTTCAGATAGAGTGGGTACTTTTCCATCAGCTGTATTTCTCCTTGAATCAGAGGAATTGAAATGAACTGGCCCCAGATGTATTGGTTTGACCCGGTCTAACCTGGAGGGAGCGCAGCAGATGGTTCTGTGTGAGGGCGTGCGGCTCGTTACCGACACACCTTCACAGCTGATCAGCTGCTGCTGTTGTGCTCTTAATGAGGTTTGGTCTGTGATTCAACGAGCTACTTGGAACAGGTTTGCGATGATAAAATCAAACAAAAGATTATTTGTGTACGCCTCACAGAGGTAGTCACAGAGGGCTTCACACCTGAAGACACAGACCGACCCAGTCACCACCCACACCTCACCCCCCCCCCCTCCAGTCACCACCCACACCTCACCCCCCCCCCTCCAGTCACCACCCACACCTCACCCCCCCCCCTCCAGTCACCACCCACACCTCACCCCCCCCCCCTCCAGTCACCACCCACACCTCACCCCCCCCCCTCCAGTCACCACCCACACCTCACCCCCCCCCCTCCAGTCACCACCCACACCTCACCCCCCCCCCCTCCAGTCACCACCCACACCTCACCCCCCCCCCCTCCAGTCACCACCCACACCTCACCCCCCCCCCCCCTCCTGTCCCTAAAACACATAGTTTTCTAGTCATTTCTGAAACGAATGAGTCACATTGTGAAAACAAGTGGGGGGTTTTCTGGGCTCAATGGCTTTTTAGTGTCTTTAGATCTGTCAGCGCCGGGGACGGTTTCAGACAGCTTCCTGCTGACAGGAAACACTGTCTGAGCTGACGTGCAAACAGCAGTCTTTCTAATGTCGGACAGTTGTCATGCGTAGAGGCATGACTTGTACTCGCTCCACGTCACACAGCCTGGAGCTGTTTCAGCTGCTTCTCTGCAGATCCACGTTGATGACCTTTAGAGGACCAATCAGCTCCTCGGTCTGTATTGAACTATCAACATGGAGCACTGCAGTGTTGTGCACGTTCATACCTCTCATGAACTAGTTCAAAGTTCAGTTCATACAAGTAAATATGAATCGTTCACGTTCATAGTTCACCATTTAAATTGTGAACTAGTTCATAGTTCAGTTCATTTCATATTTTGAAGGTGTGTGTTTACTGTGTGTAAAAATCCTGCAAAAAATTATAAGGTGCATCAGATCAGATGTAGTCGCTGAGTCTGCGTCTCTGCGTCTCAACGACATGGTGCAAGCATTCGCTTTAGACAGCAGCTCTCCTCAGGAGAAGGAAAACATTCCGTAACGTTTTAGTTAGACCTCAGATAATATGAACGTGTTCACCGTTCAAATTCATTATTTGTCATTAAGTTGCATTCAGTTCATTGTTTAAAAAAAAAAACACAACACTGGAGCACAGGAACTTAACCCTTCCACCATGCCACAGACACCAGCGGAGAAATGTCAGGACAGATTTAGTGTTGTGGGGTTAGGCGGAGTCCTTTCTACCTTTATATACTTATAATCTATCTCAACACTGAATGTGAGTACACATGCTCATACTGTCCTAAATTCAAGCAACAGTTTGAACATTGTGCCCTCCCAGTCCCCTCCTCTCCCCTCCCAGTCCCCTCCACTCCCCTCCAGTCCCCTCCCAGTCCCCTCCTCTCCCCTCCCAGTCCCCTCCCCTCCAGTCCCCTCCTCTCCCCTCCCAGTCCCCTCCACTCCCCTCCCAGTCAAGGCTGCATTCCTTAGTTGCTGTAGGAGTGAGTAACAGCATCCGTGGTGTGAGGTTGGGGCCTCCTGAACGAGATGTTATGACGGGCATTTCAATTGTGTACACACAATGACTTCCCAGTGGCTAGAAATTCCACCATGACTCTCCATCACCTGCAAGCTGGCCCCCAGCTCTATGCAGCCACGGTGCAGACAGGAAAGTTCCCCCAGAGGTCTGAGGCCGTGGTGGAGCTGTGGTGGAGGCCGTGGTGGAGGCCGTGGTGGAGGCCGTGGTGGAGGTGTGGTGGTCAGATTTAGAGTTATGAGCTCAGTATGAATCCTCTTTGTCTTCCTCCACAGATTGCCTTCTCCCAACACAACAGCATCATGGACCTGGTCCAGTTCTTCGTGACGTTCTTCAGGTGAGTGTTTGGGATTGAAGGTCCAAAACCTTCTCCCTCAGGCTAGAGGGAATTGGATGTGGGTGTGTGTGTGTCTCTAAAGAGTTCCTGCTCCCCATTAGACAGACATAGAGAGACAGACATAGAGAGACAGACAGAGAGACAGACATAGAGAGACAGACATAGAGAGACAGACATAGAGAGACAGACATAGAGAGACAGACATAGAGAGACAGACATAGAGAGACAGACATAGAGAGACAGACATAGAGTGACAGACATAGAGTGACAGACATAGAGTGACAGACATAGAGTGACAGACATAGAGAGACAGACATAGAGAGACAGACATAGAGAGACAGACATAGAGAGACAGACATAGAGAGACAGACATAGAGAGACAGACATAGAGAGACAGACATAGAGAGACAGACATAGAGAGACAGACATAGAGAGACAGACATAGAGAGACAGACATAGAGAGACAGACATAGAGAGACAGACATAGAGAGACAGACAGATGAGCTAACCATGCTGGCCAGGCAGCTATCAGCCCCTGCATCACATCACCTACATTAGCTCCAGTCAGGCTCCGGGCGGGGGGGTTATCGCTGCCTGGGTGATGGACAGCTGCCAAAGATCATCGCTCCAGCCTGGGCCTTCATCCCCCCAGCTCGTCTCCGTACCTCAGGGCCCAGTGGTGCTGGTGGGGGGGGGGTTTTCATTCTGCTCTAAAAACCCAGTTGGAGAAATATGTTGAAAGAGGCTGACAGCTGGGTGTGTCTGCCTCGTCCACAGGGCTGTTATTAAGAGAGATGCTGCCCAATTATGAGCCAGCTCCTGTTGCAGCCGTCACTGCTGGGCCCTGAAAGAGCAGTTGATTAAGAAAATGTTGTTTCTAAAAGTGGAAATGACAGGGTGTTTAATGCAGGCTAAGGGAAACTCCATTACCTCTGCAGGGAAAAGGGTTTCATTTTTTCTTCAAGTTAAAGCACTTTCTTTGTTTCCGCCAAACATTTAATCTTTTCTGAGTCAAAGGATTCAGACCAGACCCTCGTTCAGACCACACCCTCCCTACATTTACATTTATGCCACTTATTTGGTTTTCCACAATGTATGCTTCATGTTTTGGCTGCTCGCAATGTTTGGGGCTATCTCATTGTTATGATCAGTGACCTATGCTCTTTTGTAAAGCTCTCTCTTGGAAGTCGCTTTGGATAAAAGCGTCTGCTAAATGCAAAGGGAAGAACCATAAGAGCATGCAGTTAAACAAGTTACAATTGAACAACATGAAACTCCCCGCAAGAGTGTACCTGTAGAAAAAACAAACAGTAAAAATATTTCACAGCGAGTACAAGAATTTGAAACCTCCCTCTCAACTTCCCTCTAAATGGTTAACCGTTTTCAACCGTGCATGTGTGGTCTGCGTTCAGTCTGCACATTTATTTTTTCGATTACTTTCGAAGTGTGTCGTCCGGTTAGATATTCCGAGCTCTGTGAAAACGTGCTCCCAATGTTCCCTACCGGTCCATGTTTACCTGACGGCCATTTTGGATCTGTTTTAGTCAGAAATGTTGTCACACATGAGGGAATGTGACTGAGGTCTGAATCTGTTTTGAGAGACAGACTGCTGGAGGAGACTGCTGTAGGGAGATGTGGCTTCTTGCGGAGGAATGGAGGGTAGGAGGAATGGAGAGGGAGAGGAGGGTGGGAGGAATGGAGAGGGAGAGGAGGGTGGGAGGAATGGAGAGGGAGAGGAGGGTAGGAGGAATGGAGAGGGAGAGGAGGGTGGGAGGAGAGGAGGGTGGGAGGAATGGAGAGGGAGAGGAGGGTGGGAGGAATGGAGAGGGAGAGGAGGGTGGGAGGAATGGAGAGGGAGAGGAGGGTGGGAGGAGAGGAGGGTGGGAGGAATGGAGAGGGAGAGGAGGGTGGGAGGAGAGGAGAGGAGGGTGGGAGGAATGGAGAGGGAGAGGAGGGTGGGAGGAATGGAGAGGAGGGTGGGAGGAATGGAGAGGGAGAGGAGGGTGGGAGGAATGGAGAGGGAGAGGAGGGTGGGAGGAATGGAGAGGGAGAGGAGACGGGGGGAGGGGGGGTGTGTCACCTTTCTCTATTCAGTCACACTACTCTCACTCTCAGAGAGAGGGGGAGGGGGGGGTGCCCTGGGGGGCTCCCCTGGTGGGCTCTGGGAGGTTTTGTAAGTGACTCATTAACTGGGTGCAGAGGAACACTAGCTTCATCTGTGTAATTTCTGCTAATGAACAGACTCACTCGACCTGCGTTCCTTACAGGGGGGTGTGTGTGTGTGTGTGTGTGTGTGTGTGTCAGCATGATGGGGGGGGGGGTTATTAACTGCAGTAGCAGGTGGACCAGCACAGACAGGCCCTGTTTACTGCCTCAAATACCAAGGATGAAAGCATCACATCTAACACAAGCTTTCTGTTCCTTCACAACAAAATTGAATCATTCAAGTCTCCCGGCATTATCTTCAGACGTGTCAGAGATGCAGCGTTCCTCTTAGACTGGGTGAAATGTGTTTACCAAGAAGCACATATCTCTCCAAACACCGTCTGTTCTGCCGTGGGCTCCTCACGGAGGCTCCTGGAACCCTAACCCTCCTGGAGGGTCTGAGAGGGGGGGCTGTGTTGGTGTGTGTATGGTTTCTCTGTTGGTGTGAAAGAAGAAAGCTGGGACTTGTAGTCCCCAGGATCTGTAGTTCTGACGCCCATGTGTCCTGTGTCCCCAGCTGCTTCCTGTCGCTGCTGCTGGTGGCGGCCGTGGTGTGGAAGATCAAGCAGACCTGCTGGGCATCCAGACGCAGAGAGGTGAGACCCGACGACCCTCACCCTGACCTTTAACCCTAACCCAGACACAGAGAGGTGAGACCCGACGACCCTCACCCTGACCTTTAACCCTAACCCAGACACAGAGAGGTGAGACCCGACGACCCTCACCCTGACCCCTAACCCAGCAGAAGGAGAAGAGAGACAAAAGGAGGAGAGAGAGCAGGAAAAAGGAAATTGAAAGAGTTCATATGAAAGATTGGAAGGGTAAAAGGGAGATTTGAATAGATGTGGAGCAGATGAGAAGGGAGAAGGCAGGTCTGATGCTAGAGGCAGGGAGGGAGGAGGCAGGTCTGATGCTAGAGGCAGGGAGGGAGGATGCTGGAAGGAGGAGGCAGAGGCAGACGGAGGGAGGGAGGAGGCAGGCAGGCGGCAGAGGAAGGGAGGCGGCAGCATACTAAATGGTGTCTGCTGGGGGAGAATGTCATTGCAGTCAGGTCCTGGTGCATCCACTTGAGTTTAATTTAATGCTCAGCCAACAGTGTGACCTGCAATTTACTAATAAGTGTATTATATTTCCCATAATGCATTTCTCCTCTGCGATGGAGGGAGTTGACATTGATAATGAGGGGTCCAGTTGTCCTTATTTCTGTCTAATTGATATATGAGAATAAACATGAGTGATGACTGCCCTGACTTAGAAGCAGGGCCTTCTCTGGAATCACAGCCAATAAGGATTAATATGAGCAGATGGCCTGCTGTCATTACCATCCTGCTCCCCCCCCCCCTCCCCCCCCCCCCCTATGGAGCTCCAGATCAAACAGGGGAAATGTCTGTGATATTGTATTAACAATAGAACAAGGTTTTATCATTGTGTGTGCAAACTCTGCTTTGTGCTGTTTGCTGTGAGGAGGAGACGCTTGGTCATCTCAGCTAGATGTTCTGAGAGCACCACAGATGAACCCTCTCCTGTGCTGGGGGAGGGGGAGAGGTGAACCCTCTCCTGTGCTGGGGGAGGGGGAGAGGTGCTGTTCCTGCCGGCCTCACCTCGTCCTGGGCCAGGCTGTGTGGAGGCCCCTGGCGTCTGCAGCTATCAGGGACGGCCAGGGGCCCACATCATCTGTCCTGCTCACACTTGTTCCCTTAAAGTTCCAAGGAAGGAATCTAGTTGGTTTCACCAAACACCCTCAAACAGACCAGGAGATGAATCATGGATGCTCCCTGGAGAGAGCTCTCCTAAGGGTGTGTGTGTGTGTGCGCGCGTGTGTGTGCATGCGTGAGGTAATGGTTCAGGAAGGGAGTCTGGAAATGCCTAACCGCTTTCAAAGCTGGTCACACTTTCTAAGAACCAGCCTGTGACTCAAATGTGTGTCGGCACTGTACCTTGGAGATTCTACATTTCACAAACTATCTGGCTTGTCTGTCTCTCCGTCTGTCTGTCTGTCTGTCTCCTCGTCTGTCTGTCTGTCTCCTCGTCTGTCTGTCTGTCTCCTCGTCTGTCTGTCTGTCTCCTCGTCTGTCTGTCTCCTCGTCTGTCTGTCTCCTCGTCTGTCTGTCTGTCTCCTCGTCTGTCTGTCTCCTCGTCTGTGTGCTCTGGGAGTAAGCCACCGGCCTCCATTAAGGAGGATAGGAGGATCAGCTGTTAATATGTAACCAGATCAGCTGTAAATATGTAACCAGATGATCAGCTGTTAGTCAAACAGCCCTGAATTGAGCCCCTCTCTCTGAATCTGCCCCATCCTGTCTGCTGAGGATCCTCTCAGTCTCATACCAGACCAAAGGAAGAGGAAAAAACTCCCAGAATCAAGTGTTTCCAGTATAATCATGATTCCCCCCCGTTGATTTTTGAAGGTATATTGAGCAGCTTTTTAATAGAGTTCTAATCCTCAATGGCAGGCAACATGAGATCTGTATGGTCTGTATTAAACCCTGACCCAACAGGGTGTGAAGGCAGGGTTAATTAGGGAACACTTGGGGAAATGGTCCCTCTTGATGTGTCTTGTGGCTGAATGATTGGGCCATTATTCGGTCATTACTGCTTTTGAGCGTCAAATGGCATGTAACCCCCGCCGGCCTCTCTGAGAGCTTTGTTCAGTTGAGGGGCGGAGAGACGAGCCAGTTCTCTAAGCTGCAGGATGACATGGACACGTGGACATGTGGACACTCTCACTGTTCCCAAAGAGCTGTCTGTCTCCCTGTCCCCAGAGAGCTGTCTGTCTCCCTGTCCCCACAGAGCTGTCTGTCTCCCTGTCCCCAGAGAGCTGTCTGTCTCCCTGTCCCCACAGAGCTGTCTGTCTCCCTGTCCCCAGAGAGCTGTCTGTCTCCCTGTCCCCACAGAGCTGTCTGTCTCCCTGTCCCCAGAGAGCTGTCTGTCTCCCTGTCTCCAGTGAGCTGTCTGTCTCCCTGTCCCCACAGAGCTGTCTGTCTCCCTGTCCCCACAGAGCTGTCTGTCTCCCTGTCCCCAGAGAGCTGTCTGTCTCCCTGTCCCCACAGAGCTGTCTGTCTCCCTGTCCCCAGAGAGCTCTCTGTCTCCCTGTTCCCAGAGAGCTGTCTGTCTCCCTGTCCCCAGAGAGCTGTCTGTCTCCCTGTCCCCACAGAGCTGTCTGTCTCCCTGTCCCCAGAGAGCTGTCTTGTCTCCCTGTCCCCAGTGAGCTGTCTGTCTCCCTGTCCCCAGAGAGCTGTCTGTCTCCCTGTCCCCACAGAGCTGTCTGTCTCCCTGTCCCCAGAGAGCTGTCTGTCTCCCTGTCCCCACAGAGCTGTCTGTCTCCCTGTCCCCAGCGAGCTCTCTGTCTCCCTGTTCCCACAGAGCTGTCTGTCTCCCTGTCCCCAGAGAGCTCTCTGTCTCCCTGTTCCCAGAGAGCTGTCTGTCTCCCTGTCCCCAGAGAGCTGTCTGTCTCCCTGTCCCCACAGAGCTGTCTGTCTCCCTGTCCCCAGAGAGCTGTCTTGTCTCCCTGTCCCCAGTGAGCTGTCTGTCTCCCTGTCCCCAGAGAGCTGTCTGTCTCCCTGTCCCCACAGAGCTGTCTGTCTCCCTGTCCCCAGCGAGCTCTCTGTCTCCCTGTTCCCAGAGAGCTGTCTGTCTCCCTGTCCCCAGAGAGCTGTCTGTCTCCCTGTCCCCACAGAGCTGTCTGTCTCCCTGTCCCCAGAGAGCTGTCTGTCTCCCTGTCCCCAGTGAGCTGTCTGTCTCCCTGTCCCCAGAGAGCTGTCTGTCTCCCTGTCCCCAGAGAGCTGTCTGTCTCCCTGTCCCCAGTGAGCTGTCTGTCTCCCTGTCCCCAGAGAGCTGTCTGTCTCCCTGTCCCCAGAGAGCTCCAATTCAAAGTGAATTGTGTTAGGACTGAAGCTCTGTTAGGACTGAAGCTCTGTTAGGAGTGAAGCTCTGTTAGGACTGAAGCTCTGTTAGGAGTGAAGCTCTGTTAGGACTGAAGCTCTGTTAGGAGTGAAGCTCTGTTAGGACTGATGCTCTGTTAGGACTGAAGCTCTGTTAGGAGTGAAGCTCTGTTAGGACTGAAGCTCTGTTAGGACTGAAGCTCTGTTAGGACTGAAGCTCCCAGGTTGTTGAGTCATGCTAAGCCACGTAGCTCATGTTTGGACTTCACTCAAGCATGAGCAAAACAAGGATAATGACCAGCCCCCGGCTGTTCTGCGCCCGTCCCAGGGACCGGGACAGGGAAACGGCTAGAACACGCAAACAGCAGTTTGAGGTTCAGTTGAACCTTATTAGCTGGTATGGAATTGCAGTGATTGGAATCTTTATCATGCTACTGTGTTTTAGCGAGTCAGAACAGATCATGCTGAATGAGACAGTGCATGTTGAGGTGGGCTTGCTTGGTTGCCTGTGTGTGTGTCTCCATGTTTAACATGCAGCAGAATGTAACAGTGCAAGGATGAGATAAACAAGAGCCAGTGCTTTTTTCTATGCAAACATTTAGTCGTGTCTTGAACTTCCACCTTCATCAGAAATCGACACCAGCGATTCGTTTTGAATGACAAACCCCAGTCAAAAACAAACTAAGTTAGCTAACCACTCATCCTCACCAGTTACAATTGATTTCCATCAATCTGTGTCTGTTGAGTGAAACATCTGCTTTAATCAATAGTTTAGCCAGGCAGCTGAGGCGCTGCACAGGACAGTGACTTGAGGCGGATTTACGAGTCTAGCAGAGCTCAAGTACCGCTAACTTATGTTGACTCTCACTGTTCCCAGAGAGCTGTCTGTCTCCCTGTTCCCAGAGAGCTGTCTGTCTCCCTGTCCCCAGAGAGCTGTCTGTCTCCCTGTCCCCAGAGAGCTGTCTGTCTCCCTGTCCTCAGAGAGCTGTCTGTCTCCCTGTCCCCAGAGAGCTGTCTGTCTCCCTGTCCCCAGAGAGCTGTCTGTCTCCCTGTCCCCAGAGAGCTGTCTGTCTCCCTGTCCCCAGAGAGCTGTCTGTCTCCCTGTCCCCAGAGAGCTGTCTGTCTCCCTGTCCCCAGAGAGCTGTCTGTCTCCCTGTCCCCAGAGAGCTCCAATTCAAAGTGAATTCAGAGGGAAGGTAAACATCACGAAGTAGAATGTGTGATGTCCAGTGAGCCGGGGTGCTGCTAAGCTTTGATAGTCCACCATGGCCCCAGAGGAGCCTGGAGGAGGATAGTCCACCATGGCCCCAGAGGGGCCTGGAGGAAGATAGTCCACCATGGCCCCAGAGGAGCCTGGAGGAAGATAGTCCACCATGGCCCCAGAGGGGCCTGGAGGAGGATAGTCCACCATGGCCCCAGAGGGGCCTGGAGGAGGATTGTCCACCATGTCCCCAGAGGAGCCTGGAGGAAGATAGTCCACCATGGCCCCAGAGGGGCCTGGAGGAGGATAGTCCACCATGGCCCCAGAGGAGCCTGGAGGAGGATAGTCCACCATGGCCCCAGAGGAGCCTGGAGGAGGATAGTCCACCATGGCCCCAGAGGAGCCTGGAGGAGGATAGTCCACCATGGCCCCAGAGGGGCCTGGAGGAAGATAGTCCACCATGGCCCCAGAGGGGCCTGGAGGAGGATAGTCCACCATGGCCCCAGAGGGGCCTGGAGGAAGATAGTCCACCATGGCCCCAGAGGGGCCTGGAGGAGGATAGTCCACCATGGCCCCAGAGGGGCCTGGCCCAGGATGAGCACCCATGCTGAGCACATTCAAGACTTTTCCCAGAGAACAAAGATGGCTGCTTTTTGGACAACACTCTCACTCTTACCAAATTAATCAAGTATTGAACCCATCCCCAGCTGGGCCTGTTATCACAGAGCTGGACGACTGCAGACTGGCTTGGACACCTCGAAAACAGCCTGCTATTGGACAGTTGTTAATTAGTTTTGCAGAATCTTTTTTGCAGCTATTGTTCATAACTTAGTATTCATTTCTACAGCCTCTCTGTGAACGTACTGGCTTTGAGTGTGTTCTTTCCTCTCTGATGCGCTGGAAATGTAGCCATTAACTCCAAACCTCCCCACTCATGCACTGCTTCCACTACACCAGCCACATGACAAACAGCAGCTCTGGGGTCTGACATTTAGGATGGATGTTGGTGGATTTTAAACTTTGTGTTTAAAACCGTCTATCTAGTTTTTCACAGCCTGCAACACTTCTTAGTGGTCTTGGTCTGTGGAAAGGGCAAAAGCCCTCATTTAGAATTATAGTCCCCATCAGAAATGTGTTGGGAGCTCTTAGGGTTCTTAAAGGTGTAATTGTACACATCTCACTCTCCCATGGAGTTGGGATTTGAAGTTTTAACATCAAGGTCGTATAGGGGGGAAAAAAGAATACGAAAAATCAATCTCTGGATCAATCTCAATTTCACATAGGGAATGCTTTCTCCTTGCTTCTCCTGCCTGAGGGGATGTTTTGAAAGTGTTTCAACAGAGGAACAATTACATGGATTTGACCTGAACTTTCCCACTCCCTCTGCATTGTCTGTTATTGAGGGAGTGATGAGAATGATAAACAGCACAGAATAGTCTGCGTGTTATGAGGTTTTTCTGGTCATACAGTATTGGACATGTGGGAACACACCTTGTCTGGTTCTGAAACATAATCAGACTTTTTTAGATGGGTACAGATTAAACCTTCCAAGACGTATTTGCAAATATGAATGGTAACTTTATGATCAAGAACATCTGAATATTATAAAAAACACTAGTGACTGATAGAAGTAAATGTATCAGTTTGGAATTGCAGTAAAATATACAGTTATTAAACTTCAGCCTCATCCCCCAGCCTCATCCCCCCAGCCTCATCCCCCCAGCTTTATTCCCCCAGCCTTATTCCCTCAGCCTCATCCCCCAGCCTCATCCCCCAGCCTCATCCCCCCAGCCTTATTCCCCCAGCCTCTTCCCCCCCAGCCTTATTCCCCCAGCCTCCTCCCCCCCAGCCTTATTCCCCCAGCCTCATCCCCTCAGCCTCATCCCCCCAGCCTCTTCCCCCCCAGCCGCTTCCCCCCCAGCCTCCTCCCCCCAGCCTCCTCCCCCCAGCCTTATTCCCCTAGCCTCATCCCCCAGCCTTATTCCCCCAGCCTCATTCCCCCAGTCTTATTCCCCCAGCTTCATCCCCCAGCCTCTTCCCCCCCAGCCTTATTCCCCCAGCTTCATCCCCTAGCCTCTTCCCCCCAGCCTTATTCCCCTAGCCTCATCCCCCAGCCTTATTCCCCCAGCCTCATTCCCCCAGCCTTATTCCCCCAGCCTCTTCCCCCCAGCCTTATTCCCCCAGCCTCATCCACCCAGGCTTATTCCCTGAGCCTTATTCCCCCAGCCTCATCCCCCCAGCCTAGTACAGTAGAAGGAGAACAGCATGATGGTCAGATGGCCCTAACCCTCTTACAGTAGGACACCTGTCCGGGGCAGAGTAGTGTTTGGGGTCCTCATCACCAGGTCAGACTGTACCTCTACAGACAAACTCTTCATGCTGATTTGTCCAGAACATGAACTGAGTGTTGAGACCGACATGAGAGATCAAGACAGGACTTTTTTTAAGCGTAATTATCTTTAAATGGCTTCCAATCACTGTCATTACACCGAACATTTTGATCCTTGGTTGTCCGTGATTGGAGGATAATTCTCTGGCAGGAGCTTATGGTCAGACGTCTGATTGGTCTGGGTATGGAGGAGCCATCTGGAATAATACAATTAATAAACGCAATTGATTTCAGTCTCCTTCCCTGCTGTGCTACTCTGTCACTGTGCATCTAAGTGGCCCAACCCTAACACAGCACTCACACATCTCACACATCTCACACATCTCACACATCTCACACATCTCACACAGCACTCACACATCTCACACAGCACTCACACATCTCACACATCTCACAGCACTCACACATCTCACACATCTCACACATCTCACACAGCACTCACACATCTCACACAGCACTCACACATCTCACACATCTCACACATCTCACACATCTCACACAGCACTCACACAGCACTCACACAGCACTCACACAGCACTCACACATCTCACACATCTCACACATCTCACACATCTCACACATCTCACACAGCACTCACACAGCACTCACACAGCACTCACACAGCACTCACACAGCACTCACACAGCACTCACACATCTCACACATCTCTCACACAGCACTCACACAGCACTCACACATCTCACACATCTCTCACACAGCACTCACACAGCACTCACACATCAAATCAAATTTATTTGTATAGCCCTTTTTACACGCAAGCATGTCACAGAGGGCTTCACATATGCCCATAGAACTGCCCCTCAACCAACCTAAACCCTCAAGGAAGACAAGGAAAAACTCCCAAAAAACTCTCAACAGGAGAAAAAAATGGAAGAAACCTTGGGAGGAGCAATTCAGAGAGGGATCCCCTCCTCCAGAGACGGTTGGTGAGAGAGAGGAGCAGAACACAGGCTAAACATAGTCATACAGTGTCGATGGGTTTTTAAAACACCAAAATCCATTGTTCAACTTTATAGATGTAGGACAGGACCGGGAGACTCGCGACCAGGTCCAGCGTTGGCTGACCGACGACCAGGCAGGTGCTGACAACTCAAACCCCCCACACCACAAGGGATGTGTGTGGGGGGGGACAGAGAGAGGAGAGCAGGGATTAGAGAATGCCAGGAGCAGCTAACAGTTACAGTCATAATAGAATGAGATCCCCACCGGTCAAGTGTGGATCTCACACATCTCACACAGCACTCACACATCTCACACATCTCACACCTCTCACACATCTCACACATCCCACACATCTCACACAGCACTCACACAGCACTCACACATCTCACACATCTCACACATCTCACACAGCACTCACACATCTCACACATCTCACACATCTCACACATCCCACACATCTCACACAGCACTCACACAGCACTCACACAGCACTCACACAGCACTCACACAACACTCACACAGCATTCACACATCTCACACAGCACTCACACAACACTCACACAGCACTCACACAGCACTCACACATCTCACACATCCCACACATCCCACACATCTCACACATCCCACACATCTCACACATCTCTCACACATCTCACACATGTCACACATCTCACACAGCTGGAGACACTGGGAGCTGCCTTTCCATCTTGAATAGGTTCTTTTTTATAGGTTTTCTATTAATATATATATATATATCATATTATTAATATTTAGTACACTTTTGTGTGTGTGTGGAACTGGGTGGGTCATGCCGTCGCAGTAGCTTGCGGTGGTTGCTAATCTGTCAGACAATTAGAGCTTAATGCAGCCCTCTTCAGCTCATCGCAAATCCAATAGCAATCTGCGATGTCCTTGGCACCAGAATGGTGTTGCATTGAGATATTGATCAGCCACTGCGTCAGGGAGGAACACTCCACACGTTCTGTTTTACAGTATTGATCAGCTCAAAACAAGAGGACTAATTTCTGCTGTTTAATCTGCCAGCACAAGAGTCATCACAGGCTAGTGACTACCCAAACACTCTTCTCCTTCTCTCGCGCTCTCTCTCTCTCTCGCTCTCTTTCTCTCTTTCGCTCTCTCTGTCTTTCTCCTTCTCCCTCCCTCCATCCCTCCCTCTGGTCTGGAGCCATGATTTGTTGCTCTGGTCTGGATACCTGATCTGTTGCTCTGGTCTGGATACCTGATCTGTTGCTCTGGTCTGGATACCTGATCTGTTGTTCTGGTCTGGAGCTCTGATCTTTTGCTCTGGTCTGGATTCCTGATCTGTTGTTCTGGTCTGGATTCCTGATCTGTTGCTCTGGTCTGGAGCCCTGATCTGTTGCTCTGGTCTGGAGCCCTGATCTGTTGCTCTGGTCTGGAGCCCTACAGTATGCTACAGTCTCACCCGTGTACGTGACACTATCCCGCTGCTCTACAGTACAACTCAAGGAAGCTTTGACGACCTCTCCTGAATACAGATGTCCAGACGATCAATGCCTGAATAATTACTTGTCATGCATATAAAGGCACAAGCAATTTCTCTCCAATTCATCTTGACTTGTGATTAGCCTGGTTCCTCAACCCTCTCCTCCCGCTCTCTTTCTCTTTCTCTCCCTTTCCCTCTCTCTCTCCCTATCTCTCTCTGACTCTCTCACCCAACACACCCTCCTCTCCCTACTTCCTGTGGTCTACCCCTGCCTCCCCTGCCTGCATCATCCAGCCGTCCTGCTCCTCCCTGTCCTCTGTCTCAAAGTCCTCCTCTCACATGTTCTCCCCCCTCCCCCTGCAGCAGCTGATGAGGGAGAGGCAGCAGATGGCCAGCAGGCCGTTTGCCTCCGTTGCCGTGGCGCTGGACATCGGAGGCGAGCAAACTGAGCTCCTATCTGGAGGGGTTGAGGTGAGTCACACACACACACACTCTCAAACCCCCCCACACACAAGCCTATACACTCAGTCATACTCAAACCCACAAGATCAGACACACACAAACACACACACTGCCTGCAGGCCCACCTAGGAGCAGCTCCTGATATAGAGTCCATTACCTGTAATGGATTAAAGCTTTTAGAATATACTGATGCTGTTGGAATGCCCTCAGCGACATGAGGCAGAGCTGGGGCCTGTCCTCCTCTACCTCTACTGCTCTGTATAGAGCTTCCTCTACTGCTCTGTATAGAGCTTCCTCTATCTCTACTGATTTAGAGAGACCTGCCTCTAAGCTCTGTATAGAGCTGCCTCAACTGCTCTGCATAGAGCTGCCTCAATCTCTACTGCTTTAAAGAGAGCTGCCTCTACTGCTCTGGAGAGAGCTGTCTCTACTGCTCTGGAGAGAGCTACCTCTTCCTCTACTGCTCTGGAGAGAGCTGTCTCTACCTCTAATGCTCTGGAGAGAGCTGCCTGTAGTGCTCTGGAGAGAGCTGTCTCTACTGCTCTGGAGAGAGCTGTCTCTACCTCTAATGCTCCGGAGAGAGCTGTCTCTACTGCTCTGGAGAGAGCTGTCTCTACTGCTCTGGAGAGAGCTGTCTCTACCTCTAATGTTCCGGAGAGAGCTGTCTCTACCTCTACTGCTCTGGAGAGAGCTGTCTCTACCTCTAATGCTCCGGAGAGAGCTGTCTCTTCCTCTATTGCTCTGGAGAGAGCTGTCTCTACTGCTCTGGAGAGAGCTGTCTCTACCTCTAATGCTCCGGAGAGAGCTGTCTCTACCTCTAATGCTCTGGAGAGAGCTGCCTGTAGTGCTCTGGAGAGAGCTACCTCTTCCTCTACTGCTCTGTATAGAGCTGTCTCTACCTCTAATGCTCCGGAGAGAGCTGTCTCTTCCTCTACTGCTCTGTATAGAGCTGCCTCTACTGCTCTGGAGAGAGCTGCCTCTTCCTCTACTGCTCTGTATAGAGTTGCCTCTACCTCTAATGCTCTGGGGAGAGCTGCAGTCGTTGTGGCGACCGTCATCGCAGCATGGCATCATCCATTAGAGAGCCGTGAAGCTGCACTCAGCACTCATTATGGTCTGTCAGGGGACAACAGTCCTCAACCACCTGAACGCTCTCTAAGCCTCGAACTTGTTAAACAGCAAACTGCACATCCTCTGCATACAGCAGGCAGCACAGGGTGGGTGTTCTACCAGCAGGGCTGTGGGAGGGAGGTAGGATGGATTGTTTAACACTTCATCACACGATGAAGAGGAGGTCATGTGATGTAGTCAGAGGGCAGGGGAACGCTGGCATGTGGTCACGCACACTGACAGATGTAGACGATGGATATTAATGTCGTATCAGAGACCAAATTACCATTAGAAACCATCACCAAGGCAACGGTGTCCGGGTGAACAGGCACACATGCTGATGTGTCAAGCCTTGTTCCAGGAGTGAGCAGCCACCTTGGTTATGACCTTCCTGGATACCACACCTGACCTCAAACTACTTCCTGGATAGCACACCTGGCTACAAATTGCTTCCTGCGTTGGCAGTGGTACCAAATGGTTGTTTGTTAAGTACCAGATTAGCCCGTTGGAAAACCACAGAAGATAGTCAGGTGGCGTGTGTCCGGTACCAAGCAGTGGAACAGTCCCTGGGACTTTGTGAGTGTGTCTATATGGATCAACCCAAAGAGCCAATGAAAAGCGGTTAATATTCCTTCCGTCATGATGCTGCTGTCTGCTGTTGGAGACGTTCTGTAAAGCACAGCTCTGCCGGCAGCTGTGCTCCTGCTTTTGGAGAGCGCTGGGAAGCACAGTGCAATTCCCTTCAGAAAGGTTAATTGGACGACATCTGGCTTCATTTAGCTGCTCAGCATCTCCAGTGTAATGGAGGACAGGACTGGTTAGCCACGCTAGCATCGCACCAAGCACCTATATGCTCACAAACCTACTACAGATATTATAGAGCCTTCCTGTAATGTACATGAGGCTAGCTTGACATTCTTAATTCCACTAATTCAATCTGAATAGGGAACCTTTTGAGTTATGGATATATATCGAGCAATGTTTTCATTTAGCGAACTTTTATCCAAAGCAGCAAGGGGGGATCACACCTGCGTCTTCTTGATCTGCAGTCAAGTACTGGACCACTGAGCCACCCCCTCTCAACATCCTAGAGAGAGAAGTCAGTAAACCAGATGACAGACCCTGCAGTGCCTTTCCAGTCTGCACGGTCCTACCTGGTCCTAGTGCCCTCCAGGTTCCTTCGTCTGAGCAACTCTAAACACTGATGAACCTCAGTTAGTTGATATCGAGGTCCTTGTGTAAGTGCAGTGCTGTTTGACATAGGCTGTTCAGTTCATACATCACGTTTGTTTCAAAGCGTTCACTTAAGAAGGGTAGCTTCCGAACTGCAAAAAGAATTAAACTAATGTCATTAGTGAACCCTGCACATGGGGGTGGTCACAGAAGCAATAACAGCCAAGAGAGCAACTGAAGCACAACCCTTATTCATGGCAGTCTCACATTAAAACAAGGGGAGGGTGAGTTTGAGTGCAGACTCAATGATGCGTGCCCCCAGTTAATTTATATACCTCCTGCTAAAATGAGAAACCTAATGGGAGGCTGCTGGAGAGGCCTGGTAAACGAGGGTGATTAGGACTGAGGGGGAGACAGGGCCGTGTTTGTGTTGATAGCATTCTCTACACGCCCTCTCACTCTTCTCTTCCTCTCCCCCTCTCTCTCTTCCTCTCTCCCTTCCTCTCCCCCTCTCTTGTCCTCCCCCTTCTCTCTCTTCCTACCCCTCTCTCTCCCTTCCTGCCCTCCCTTCCTCTTTCTCTCCTCCCTCCCCTCTCTCTCCCTTCCTCCCCTCCCTCTCTCTTTCCTTGTCTTCTGTCACTCCTCTTGTTCTCCCTCCTGCGTTCTCTCCCTCCTGTGTGTTCTCCCTCCTGTGTGTTCTCCCTCCTGTGTGTTCTCCCTCCTGCGTGTTCTCCCTCCTGCGTGTTCTCCCTCCTGCGTGTTCTCCCTCCTGCGTGTTCTCCCTCCTGCGTGTTCTACCTCCTGCGTGTTCTCCCTCCTGCGTGTTCTCCCTCCTGCGTGTTCTCCCTCCTGCGTGTTCTCCCTCCTGTGTGTTCTCCCTCCTGCGTGTTCTCCCTCCTGCGTGTTCTCCCTCCTGCGTGTTCTCCCTCCTGTGTGTTCTCCCTCCTGTGTGTTCTCCCTCCTGCGTGTTCTCCCTCCTGTGTGTTCTCCCTCCTGTGTGTTCTCTACCTCCTGCGTGTTCTCCCTCCTGCGTGTTCTACCTCCTGTGTGTTCTACCTCCTGTGTGTTCTCTACCTCCTGCGTGTTCTCCCTCCTGTGTTCTCTCCCTCCTGTGTTCTCTCCCTCCTGTGTTCTCTCCCTCCTGCGTGTTCTCCCTCCTGTGTGTTCTCCATCCTGTGTGTTCTCCCTCCTGTGTGTTCTCCCTCCTGTGTGTTCTCCCTCCTGTGTTCTCTCCCTCCTGTGTTCTCTCCCTCCTGTGTGTTCTCCCTCCTGTGTTCTCTACCTCCTGCGTGTTCTCCCTCCTGTGTTCTCTCCCTCCTGTGTTCTCTCCCTCCTGTGTTCTCTCCCTCCTGCGTGTTCTCCCTCCTGTGTGTTCTCCCTCCTGTGTGTTCTCCCTCCTGCGTGTTCTCCCTCCTGCGTGTTCTCCCTCCTGCGTGTTCTCCCTCCTGCGTGTTCTCCCTCCTGTGTGTTCTCCCTCCTGCGTGTTCTCCCTCCTGCGTGTTCTCCCTCCTGCGTGTTCTCCCTCCTGCGTGTTCTCCCTCCTGCGTGTTCTACCTCCTGCGTGTTCTCCCTCCTGCGTGTTCTCCCTCCTGCGTGTTCTCCCTCCTGCGTGTTCTCCCTCCTGTGTGTTCTCCCTCCTGCGTGTTCTCCCTCCTGCGTGTTCTCCCTCCTGCGTGTTCTCCCTCCTGCGTGTTCTCCCTCCTGTGTTCTCTCCCTCCTGTGTTCTCTCCCTCCTGTGTGTTCTACCTCCTGTGTGTTCTACCTCCTGCGTGTTCTACTTCCTGCGTGTTCTCCCTCCTGTGTTCTCTCTCTCCTGCGTGTTCTCCCTCCCATGATTTACTAGCCTGGTCCTAACCAGACTCTCGTACATTTCATTTGAACAGAGAGTCTGGGATCGCTCCATTGACAAGCGTTGACTTCCTTGTAGGCGGGTACTCTGTTGAAGTTTAAAACTATTGGATCTGCCCAGAGCCACTCTGGATCTGCCATAACCAATCGCTAGCGTTCGCCTTAGCCAATTCCTTCACCACTACTGTAACGGAGCTAGCTGCCGTAGCTGGAAAATCAAACTTTTCCCGAACCCCGTGGAGAGGAGGGCCACAACATCATGGCCACCAACAAAACTCAGCAAGGATTGTCCTTGCTCTGGCTTTAACTTCTGGATATTCGGCAGAGTTTCCACAACGGACCAAATAGCTTCGCCCTCATCTTTCTCCACCGCCATTACTGAACTACAATTCAAACTAGCGCAGAAATGAACGTCATTGTTCTCAGCCACTCCCTCTGTTTGCTGATTGGACCGCCAAAAATGTGTTTGTCAAAAACCGACTAATATACCGAAAGCCCAGACCTAGTACAGAAGCAAAATGAAAATTGAGCAGAAGTACGTAGGAGGGCAGAGCCAGGCTAATGATTGACACCTGCATGGAGAAATTACAAGCAACGCCACTTAGCAAATGACACTGTGTGTCCTGTAACTCTGGCTGGAAGCTTCCGTGTGCTGGAAAGGAGGGTCTCCTGGGAGGGAGGGTCTCCTGAGAGGGAGGGTCTCCTGGGAGGGAGGGTCTCCTGGGAGGGAGGGTCTCCTGGAAGGGAGGGTCTCCTGGGAGGGAGGGTCTCCTGAGAGGGAGGGTCTCCTGGGAGGGAGGGTCTCCTGGGAGGGAGGGTCTCCTGAGAGGGAGGGTCTCCTGGGAGGGAGGGTCTCCTGAGAGGGAGGGCCTCCTGTCTCCTGGGAGGGAGGGTCTCCTGGGAGGGAGGGTCTCCTGGGAGGGAGGGTCTCCTGAGAGGGAGGGCCTCCTGTCTCCTGGGAGGGAGGGTCTCCTGGGAGGGAGGGTCTCCTGGGAGAGAGGGTCTCCTGGGAGGGAGGGTCTCCTGAGAGGGAGGGCCTCCTGTCTCCTGGGAGGGAGGGTCTCCTGAGAGGGAGGGCCTCCTGTCTCCTGGGAGGGAGGGTCTCCTGGGAGGGAGGGTCTCCTGAGAGGGAGGGCCTCCTGTCTCCTGGGAGGGAGGGTCTCCTGGGAGGGAGGGTCTCCTGGGAGGGAGGGTCTCCTGGGAGGGAGGGTCTCCTGGGCACTACAGGCTCAGAAGGACTCGGAACTCCTGAGATGACACACACATGTGAAGACATGGAGAGAAAGGAGGGGGAGGGAGGTGGAGATTGATTGGAAGGAAAAGCGAAAGATGGAGAAGGAGAGAGAGAGGGGTTGAGGAAGAGGCAAAGAGGGAGGGAGTGAGAGAGTGACCGATTGAGAGAGAGGGAGTTTGAGAGGGAGGAAAGACTGACACAACGGGAGAGATCCGCCTGCCTTTCCTGGCTCTTATCTCCCAGAGACAATTGCTGTGAACTTTCTAAGTGCTCTTTAAGTGGCCTGGTGTGCTCAGACAGACAGATATTGCTGTGATAACAGGCTGTGTGGAGAGGACTGGCTGTCACTGTCAGACCATCTTCAGTCTGACCTTTCACTAGCCCACCCTCCACACCCCTCCTCATCCTCACCCTCCTCATCCTCTCCCCTCATCACCCTTCTTCCCTCCTAAGTGGAACTAAGCCCTGATTGGTCGGTCTCTCTCCATGTGAACTAAGCCCTGATTGGTCTGTGTCACTCCAGGGCCCTCCCAAGCCCGTTGCCATGGAGCCGTGTTCAGGAGGGCGTGCGGCGGTGCTGACGGTGCTGATGTGTCTCCCCTCCGGACCCTCGCCCCTCCCCCCCCCCGGCCAGTCTGGTGAGAAGCTTACACACACACACACACACACTCCTGCTGATGGTGAAGGTGCTAAAAGCTGTGTGGACACCTCTGCTCCACCTCCTCTCTGCTCCCAGCAGCGCTTCCTGCTAGTCATCATCAGAATTGAGTCACAAATGTCATCTAAAACAAACTGCGAGAGAGTGTGTGTGTCTGTGGCGCGGAGGACTTGGCTAAACCTGGAGTTGACACCACCAGAGCCTGACTCACACCCAAACACTGCTGGTCACCAGGGAACCCAGGATCAGCATCACTGTAGAACCATCGCTGTTCTGGAATAACTATCACTGTAGAACCATCCCTGTTCTAGAATCAGTATCACTGTAGAACCATCCCTGTTCTAGAATCAGAACCACTGTAAAAGCATCCCAAAGACTGCATTGTGTTCCTTGGCCCATGGTTCAGTTCTGTGGGAGACACTCATGGACGCAGGAGTGGACAGGCTGCTCTACAGGATGTGATGTGGACAGGCTGCTCTACAGGATGTGATGTGGACAGGCTGCTCTACAGGATGTGATGTGGACAGGCTGCTCTACAGGATGTGATGTGGACAGGCTGCTCTACAGGATGTGATGTGGACAGGCTGCTCTACAGGATGTGATGTGGACAGGCTGCTCTACAGGATGTGATGTGGACAGGCTGCTCTACAGGATGTGATGTGGACAGGCTGCTCTACAGGATGTGATGTGTACAGGCTGCTCTACAGGATGTGATGTGGACAGGCTGCTCTACAGGATGTGATGTGGACAGGCGCTCATTTGGATGCTGCTCACCTGTTGACCTGAATAGCTACAATCTCACTCAGCTGGTTGGCACTTTTCCCCAGCATGACGTTTTCTGACAAAATGTTACTTACAGTTAGGTCCATAAATATTTGGACATTGACACAATTTTCATAATTTTGGCTCTGTATACCACCACAATGGATTTGAAATGAAACAATCAAGATGTGCTTTAAGTGCAGACTTTCAGCTTTAATTTCAGGGTATTTACATCCAAATCAGGTGAACGGTGTAGGAATTACAATACATTTTGTATGTGGCCCCCCCCTTTTTAAGGGACCAAAAGTAATTGGACAATTGGCTGCTCAGCTGTTCCATGGCCAGGTGTATGTTATTCCCTCATGGGAGTTCGTTATTTCATTGACAAGGAGCAGATAAAAGGTCTAGAGTTCATTTCAAGTATGGTATTTGTGTTTGGAATCTGTTGCTGTCAACTCTCAATATGAAGTCCAAAGAGCTGTCACCATCAGTGAAGCAAGCCATCGTTAGGCTGAAAAATCAAGCAAAAACATTAGCAGATAGCAAAAACATTAGGTGTGGCCAAATCAACTGTTTGGTACATTCTTAAAAAGAAAGAACGCACTGGTGAGCTCAGCAACACCAAAAGACCCGGAAGACCACGGAAAACAACTGTGGTGGATGACAGAAGAATTCTTTCCCTGGTGAAGAAAAACCCCTTCACAACAGTTGGCCAGATCAAGAACACTCTCCATGAGATAGGCGTATCTGTGTCAAAGTCAAAAATTAAGAGAAGGCTTCACCAGAGTAAATACAGAGGGTTCACCACAAGATGTAAACCATTGGTGAGTCTCAAAAACAGGAAGACCAGATTAGAGTTTGCCAAAAAACATCTAAAAGACCCTGTACAGTTCTGGAACAACATCCTATGGACAGATGAGACCAAGATCAACTTGTACCAGAATGATGGGAAGAGAAGAGTATGGAAAAGGGAAGGAACTGCTCATGATCCAAAGCATACCACCTCATCAGTGAAGCATGGTGGAGGTAGTGTTATGGCGTGGGCATGTATGGCTGCCAATGGAACTGGTTCCCTTGTATTTATTGATGATGTGACTGCTGACAAAAGCAGTAGGATGAATTCTGAAGTGTTTCTGGCAATATTATCTGCTCAGATTCAGCCAAATGCTTCAGAACTCATAGGACGGCGCTTCACAGTGCAGATGGACAATGACCCGAAGCATACTGCGAAAGCAACCAAAGAGTTTTTTAAGGCAAAGAAGTGGAATGTTCTGCAATGGCCAAGTCAATCACCTGACCTAAATCCAATTGAGCATGCATTTCACTTGCTAAAGACAAAACTGAAGGGAAAATGCCCCAAGAACAAGCAGGAACTGAAGACAGTTGCAGTAGAGGCCTGGCAGAGCATCACCAGGGACAAAACCCAGCGTCTGGTGATGTCTATGGGTTCCAGACTTCAGGCTGTCATTGACTGCAAAGGATTTGCAACCAAGTATTAAAAGTGACAATTAGATTTATGATTATGTTAGTTTGTCCAATTATTTTTGGTCCCTTAAAAAGGGGGGGGCCACATATAAAATGTGTTGTAATTCCTACACCGTTCACCTGATTTGGATGTAAATACCCTGAAATTAAAGCTGAAAGTCTGCACTTAAAGCACATCTTGATTGTTTCATTTCAAATCCATTGTGGTGGTATACAGAGCCAACATGATGAAAATTGTGTCAATGTCCAAATATTTATGGACCTAACTGTATATTGTCAGTGCCTGCTTTGTCAGTTCCACCTGACAGAGGTGATATCAAAGAACAGCAAGAAGGAGCCTTTAGCATCCAAAGATAATCTCTGCTTTCACTCAAACACACTCACCTATCCAGCGCTGCACACACTCACCTATCCAGCGCTGCACACACTCACCTATCCAGCGCTGCACACACTCACCTATCCAGCGCTGCACACACTCACCTATCCAGCGCTGCACACACTCACCTATCCAGCGCTGCACACACTCACCTATCCAGCGCTGCACACACTCACCTATCCAGCGCTGCACACACTCACCTATCCAGCGCTGCACACACTCACCTATCCAGCACTGCACACACTCACCTATCCAGCACTGCACACACTCACCTATCCAGCGCTGCACACACTCACCTATCCAGCGCTGCACACACTCACCTATCCAGCACTGCACACACTCACCTATCCAGCGCTGCACACACTCACCTATCCAGCGCTGCACACACTCACCTATCCAGCGCTGCACACACTCACCTATCCAGCGCTGCACACACTCACCTATCCAGCACTGCACACACTCACCTATCCAGCGCTGCACACACTCACCTATCCAGCGCTGCACACACTCACCTATCCAGCGCTGCACACACTCACCTATCCAGCGCTGCACACACTCACCTATCAGTTGGCAAAGACTATTGAGAGAGAATCCAATGCTATCTCACTTCACACCCAAAACAGTTATTTTTTGGCCACGTGGAGGTGCTCTGTGCAGACTGCCCCGAGAGGCAGGAAGAGGATGGTCACCTGACATGACGGTGTCTTCACTTCCTGGATACAGCCTAGGCTGAATATATATATAGGTCGACACAATACGGAGGTTGGGATTTCACGGGACCAGTGGTAGCTTATGTTCATCGAGATCAACAGAACACTAAATGAGTTATACCCCATGGTAATTGTAGGTCTCTGCTGTCCCCATGGTTACTGTGTGTCTCCTGTCTCCATGGTTATGGTAGGTCTCTGAGTAGCACACTATGGTAGTGTAAAGATATCACAAGAAATGCATCTCTACAGACATATTGATACACACACCACACACACCCCACACACACACTATAAATCCTGAGAAGACGGACTTCCCTCAGGGCCTCAGTTTGATTCCGGTTGTAAATACTGTCCTACAACGTACACACACACACACCACACTCCCCACACACCTCCTCAGCCTCTTGGCTGTTCCGTCTTCAGTAATGAATTGGAGCCTGAGATGATTGTGTTGTTTCTATGGCGCAGGGAGGAGCTAAACCGAGTAGCTGGAACAGCAGCTGCTCTCTCCCTCTGCAGTGGATGATTTAGAGGCTCCTTTGAGAACTGCTCCTGGAGGGCGTAAGCAAGGTTTATGGGTGTGTGTGACAGTCGGCTGGCATGCCTGGCTGCTGCAGGGGGCCGGTCGATCGGACGTGGCGCTGCCACGAGCATTGAGAGAGCACAAGTTCCTCACTCTGGAGTCTGACAGCTAGAAGCTCTACAGGATGCAGACGTTTGAGGGAACCACGGCGAAGCATCCCAGCAATGTTTAGAGATCTGTCAGCCCCCTGGCTTACCCAGATCCAGCTGCCCTCACTCTCTCACCCCTCACTCTCTCACCCCTCACTCTCTCACCCCTCACTCAATCTGTTTGTGTGTTTATCAGGAATTGCCATTGCCAGCGCCCTGATTGACACGTCTCAGCAGAAACCGATGGACTACAAAGAGAAGAGCCAGGCTTTGAAGAACCGCAAGACCCTCCCCCCTACCCACCAGGGCACCTGTGTCTGAACAGCTCTCAGCTAACCCTGACCCTCAGGACTTCTGGGTTCATTAGATATATGGGGGTCTCCAGTCTCCAGCCTGTGTGGCCGGGGGACGGGGACCATCCCAGGTACAGAACTCTGCTAGGTTGCTCTCACCTCTCCTCTCCCCTGCTCTCACCTCTCATCTCCCCTGCTCTCACCTCTCCTCTCCCCTGCTCTCACCTCTCCTCTCCCCTGCTCTCACCTCTCCTCTCCCCTGCTCTCACCTCTCCTCTCCCCTGCTCTCACCTCTCCTCTCCCCTGCTCTCACCTCTCCTCTCCCCTGCTCTCACCTCTCCTCTCCCCTGCTCTCACCTCTCCTCTCCCCTGCTCTCACCTCTCCTCTCCCCTGCTCTCACCTCTCCTCTCCCCTGCTCTCACCTCTCCTCTCCCCTGCTCTCACCTCTCCTCTCCCCTGCTCTCACCTCTCATCTCCCCTGCTCTCACCTCTCATCTCCCCTGCTCTCACCTCTCATCTCCCCTGCTCTCACCTCTCCTCTCCCCTGCTCTCACCTCTCCTCTCCCCTGCTCTCACCTCTCCTCTCCCCTGCTCTCACCTCTCATCTCCCCTGCTCTCACCTCTCCTCTCCCCTGCTCTCACCTCTCCTCTCCCCTGCTCTCACCTCTCCTCCTTCTCTCCTCTTCTCTTTTTCACCTCCTCTCCTCTTCTTCTTTCCTCCCCTGTACTCTCTCCTCCTCCTGTCTTCCTCTCCACTCTCACTTCTCTAACTCTGGCACCCCCCAGACCCCTGCAGCCTCCTCCTCCAGCTGACCAGAGCCCCTCTCCTGTGGAGCTCCTGGATCCTCCAGACGCTCTGAGACGTTTCCACGCTGAGATGCAGACCTGAAGACATCAGAGCTGGGTCTGCTTGCCTGTCTGCAGTCCTCCAAACCGCAGGCTCTTTTTTCTAAGACATTTTAATCACAATTTGGCTGATGTTGTATAGGTTTTAAAAGGGTTACCATGGCAACCTTGGGTGCTGTTTGCGGTAGCGTAGTTTCAGGACAGCAGGCCAGTCTGGGGGACTGAGATGACTGTGCCCCCCCCCCCTCCCTTCCCCCCCACAAGCTAAAGTCTATACAAGCCACTACATGTGTATCTCTCTGCTGAGGTAGAGGCTAGCTGAGATAGAGGTGGGTAGAGGCTGGTAGATGCTAGCTGTAGTTGTGGGACACTTCACTTGGAGATGCTTATCCTTCATCCTGTTGCCCCAGAGAATTTACCAGAGGCAGGGAGAGAGGGTCGGAGGCAGGGAGAGAGGGTCGGAGGCAGGGAGAGAGGGTCGGAGGCAGGGAGAGAGGGTCGGAGGCAGGGAGAGAGGGTCGGAGGCAGGGAGAGAGGGTCGGAGGCAGGGAGAGAGGGTCGGAGGGATAAAGGGAGGGATGGAAGACAGTTTCATTATCCTGGACCATAACCCTAATTATATAACGCTGGCAGCGCACTTGTTATATAATAGTAGGTTATCTAACACAGGAGTGTGTGTGGATGTTTCTCCATGTTCTGACGGCCCTGCCTCCCCCTGCCTCCCCCTGGGCGGCCCTGCCTCCCCCTGCCTCCCCCTGGACGGCCCTGCCTCCCCCTGGGCGGCCCTGCCTCCCCCTGGACGGCCCTGCCTCCCCCTGGACGGCCCTGCCTCCCCCTGGACAGTCCTGCCTTCCCCTGAACCCTCACCGGGCTCAGCCTGGATAGACTCACCATGGACGGGCTCTGACATGAACCTGGCCGACCCCTGACCTGGCATCCACACTGCTGTCTGTCTGTTGGCCCCCTCTCGGCAGGGCCCCCTCTCGGCAGGGCCCCCTCTCGGCTGGGCCCCCTCTCGGCTGGGCCCCCTCTCGGCAGGGCCCCCTCTCGGCAGGGCCCCCTCTCGGCTGGGCCCCCTCTCGGCAGGGCCCCCTCTCGGCAGGGCCCCCTCTCGGCAGGGCCCCCTCTCGGCAGGGCCCCCTCTCGGCAGGGCCCCCTCTCGGCAGGGCCCCCTCTCGGCAGGGCCCCCTCTCGGCTGGGCCCCCTCTCGGCAGGGCCCCCTCTCGGCAGGGCCCCCTCTCGGCTGGGCCCCCTCTCGGCTGGGCCCCCTCTCGGCAGGGCCCCCTCTCGGCAGGGCCCCCTCTCGGCTGGGCCCCCTCTCGGCTGGGCCCTCTGCCAGCCTGGCCCTCTGCCAGCCTGGCCCTCTGCCAGCCTGGCCCTCTGCCAGCCGGCCCCCCTCCCTGCTGGGCCCTGGCCGGGGGGGACAGGAGGGCGGGGGGAGAACTGTAGAGGTGTAACTTGCTCCAAAAGAGCGCCAATGTTGGACTAACAAGCGAGGAGCCAGGTAGGGTTGTGACCTCTGTGTACAGCTTAGAAACTAAATGTGAATCTGTGGCGCTCTTCAAGATATTCTTTTATTTTATTTTTTGGTTATTAAAGAAAGTTCTGAGAGGAAATGTATTTTAGGCTTTCGTCTTCTGCTCCTACTCTTATCTATGATGATGATGATAAAACAAGTCTTTTTACTGTGTTTGTGAAAAGAAATGTCCTTAATAAGTTTGTTTTAATAATTAATGGATTCCAGAGTAACAGTTCACTTGTACAGTGACTGTTACCAGTAATCAGAAGCTAGGGTTCTTTGCTAAGGACTCAAAGGTGTTCTGGATCTATGTGCTATCCCAACAACATGGTTGTAATATAACATGTCATGTTAACAAATGATATAGAATGCCAGCTGTTGTTGTGACAGTTCATTTTTAATGTGTTGTAATTCCAGTGAGGAGTTGATCTCTCACAGGGCCGGGTTCACCACTGATGTGTGGATGGACATGACTGCTCGGGGCATATCAATAAACGGTTGTGTATTGTATATAGGCCTACATGAACATCATGCCAGATAAATAAAAACACTTGAATATTCCTAGGCCACTTGGTTGCAGCAACTCATTTCAAAACCTTACGAAAGTAACAACCATTAACATTTTGTTCCTTCAGAACATGTCGGTTCTAAGTTTTACAGTTTTACGCTGATAGGAGTGTTGGACCTGTGGAACCGAGTTCATTTGATTTTATAGAGGCAGAGAGAGGCAGGAAGGAGGCAGAGAGAGAGAGGCAGAGAGGGAACTTTGACACAGCTTATCCGTTCACCCCTTGAGTGTTGGTCCTGGAGGGAGACCCAGTCAAGACGCTGCCATCACAGGATGACCCCTGCGGTGTCTGAACATGCTATGGCATGTTTACCTTTGTCCTGGTTACTGTGCTATCCTGTGCTGTCGAGTATTCTAGTCAAATACGTCATTATAGTGTTACAAGTACCCTACAGTATATATACGTGGGTAATAACGGCCACGCGAAGCTCTCCTGTGAACCAACCGTGTCTCCATGGAGATGGATCTGTCAATGGCTGTGACTGCGGGCGAAGCTGTCGAACCGTTCAATATAACTCATGTAGGATCTGTCGGATGAAAATTGAGGGATGGGCTCACGTTTATCGGCTTTCCTTGGCTGCGAAGCCCGCTGTAAATCATGATGTCAGAGGTCCTAACATTAGGCGATATTAATGTGCGTGTGCGTCGGGGATAATGCGTGGGGCGCGGCTGACGGATGGCAGCAGACGCATCGTCCATCTACGTGACGGAACATTAGAGGAACCTCTTCTCCAGCTCTAAATGCACAGTTATTGTTTTTGTCAGGTTGTTTACAGATCAAATCCACTATCGATTACTTGATGTTTTTTCTTTATAAAAAATAAAATAAATTGTTAGTGGTGGAGATTTCAACGGTGGTAGCCTGTCTTTCATGTTGTGTTTCAATGTGTGTTGACGTGGATCTTGCATTCATTTTTATGTTTTCGTTTGCAAAGAAAGAAGAAACAACATGAAGCACATGAATGCAGCTACATGTAGGCTCTACAGCTGGAGAGAAGCTGGACATCAGTTCTGTTCCCCTGATTACAGACTGTTAACTTCCGAGCATTTCTTTCCTATCGTTATTTACAAGTCATGAATCAGAGAAGGGCTACAATTCAGCATATAAACGAGAAGTCCCCTGTCGGCCAGGAGATATTTCATGATGTGTCTGTTCTCAGCACTGGTCCCCCCACGGAGTCTGCTCTTCCTCTCGCCTAATCACAGGTAGGCCTACTAAACACGACCAGCACACAATACCCTCGCTGTTCGCTGCTGTCGCTGCCTCCTGCCTCCTGAGTGCAGAATGGAAGTGCCCAGCCCCCATGGCGATGGGGGGTGATTAGTGCCAGGTAGCCTAATGTTAACCAAGCTAGCAACCGTCGCTGCGCCTAACAAAGCAAACAATCACTGCCACCGCTACGCCATACGTCTGCCGTTATGTGGATAGCTAGGTAGATAAGGCATCTAGCTCACCATTATGTCATGCCGGTATTGTTATCGAGTGAGACGATTCAAGAGATTAAAGGCTACCCATAGCGTTGGATTTACTGCTTCAAATTGAAAAGTGAGGCGATCCTTTGATTAAAGTCAAGTTTCTTAATGTGTTATATTGTCAATTAAAAGTTGCAACTAACCAAGAAATGTAAACACCAAGACCCAATCAACACGGTACACAATACCCAAACCCAGATATTATAATTTATTTAATTCTTCAATATTAAATCAAACCACTCCCGACTCGTTTCAATGACCAGTCAGTGACAAAACAAGTTTGGCTGTTCAGGTCACAGCCCAACGCTGGCTAGCTGAAATAGCCACACTGATGTACTTTAAGGTACCCTGATAAACACGTCCTCGGCTGCAGTCAGGTGACATTCATCCCTCTGTAGTCCAACTGTAGTCCCTCTGTGTTCACCTGGTTATTACTGTGTTCACCTGGTTATTACTGTGTTCACCTGGTTATTTACATCTGGCTCTCAGGTCTAACAATGCAGCTCTCTGATTGAGGACTTTTATTTCCTGGTACAGGAACAAGTCAACACTTGAGAAGAAAAAGTGGTTTAGAAACTGTGTCATTCTGAGGCTAATTACATAAAAGAAAAAAGAAAATATATATTTTATTATCTGGCATTGAAAATGTACTTTCAAAGAGCGCATGAGTTTCACACCAACAACTGTCTGTCTTGTCCGCTCTGTGAAAGCATGTTTGAATTCTAAAAGATTTCAGTGTCTTAGAGCAGCTATCAACACGCTATCAATGTTGACAAGATCAATGACAGGGCGGATCTTTGCTCCGAACACCCAGTCAGTGTAAAACTGACAATGCGTCATTAGAGATGATGGCCCGGTCCTGAGTCATAACGTGTCTGGAGGTTTAACAACATGAAGGGACAGATGGAGAACAGGCTTCTAGCACAGTACTGGGCTACACTCCACATTGCAGATACATACAGTAACCACCATGTAGCTACACAGCAACACTTTACATGAGGGTTAGAGCTACATTAACTATAGCAACAATTTACATAAAGGTTACATTAACTACTGTACATAGAAACACTTTACATAAAGGTTACATTAACTACTGTATATAGCAACACTTTACAAAAAGGTTACATTAACTACTGTACATAGCAACACTTTACGTAAAGGTTACATTAACTACTGTACATAGCAACACTACGTAAAGGTTACATTAAGTACTGTACATAGCAACACTTTACATAAAGGTTACATTAACTACTGTACATAGCAACACTTTACATAAAGGTTACATTAAGTACTGTACATAGCAACACTTTACATAAAGGTTACATTAACTACTGTACATAGCAACACTTTACATAAAGGTTACATTAAGTACTGTACATAGCAACACTTTACATAAAGGTTACATTAACTACTGTACATAGCAACACTTTACATAAAGGTTACATTAACTACTGTACATAGCAACACTTTACATAAAGGTTACCTTAAGTAGGCTACAGCAGTAGGACAAAAGGCAGCTTTCTCTCCATCACTCTGGGGTCAGAGTCCTGGGAGGGTTAGGGTTAACCCTGGGAGGCCGACAGGGATTCAGGCAGGGCGGCCTGACGCACACAGATTTGCGCTAACTCAGCCAACCCTTACCCTAACTCGGCCAACCCTAACCTAGTGTTAACAGGTCCAGACTGCCTGAGCTGCTATAGCTCTGTAATGAGACGTGTTATGAGCTGTAGACCTGCAACACCTCAGTTATAATGGCAGCATTTTCTCACATTGCACATCATTTTAAACTTATAACAATTGACCTGGAAAATGGGAGATGAGATTTTAGGGAATAAAATGTTTATTCTCAGTGTATCTCTCTTTGGTTAGACTACGAGCCCTGATTGTATTTCTAACACTCACAGAAAACCTTTATGGTGTTTAAATGATTCTGATGGGCCCTCCACCACCTTACATTATAATTCTACCCCGTGCTTGTTGTCCCTGTGTGGAGCCATCTGAACTCTCCCTCCCACCCCCTCTCTCCCGCTCAGGGGGTAGAGAGGGTTGTCTGTTAATCGCAAGGTTGGCGGTTCGATCCCCGACTCCTCTCAGGCCATGTGCCGAAGTATCCTTGAGCAAGACTCTGAACCCCAAGTTGCTCCCGATGGGCAGGCCGGCGCCTTGCATGGTAGCTCGCTGCCGTCGGTATGTGTGATTGAGAGTATGAATGGGTGAATGAGAGGCAAACATTGTAAAGCGCTTTGAGTGCCGCTAAGGTAGAAAAGCGCTATATAAATGCAGTCCATTTACCATTTATCCCGCCCTCCTCGCTCTCCTCCCCCATCATAGCAGGTGTTTCCTGCAGAACTCAGACAGCAGAGCAGCTACTCCTGTCTGATGAGTCCTGTGACACGTTCCATAAATCTGTTTTCAGATCCAGGACAGGTGTTCCATCATGGTGTCTGAGGGCAGGACGTTCTTGCGGAGGGGCGTGTCCTTGTCTGTCCGTGTCGCTCTGCACCGCCACCGATGTGATCTGACTAACGATGTCCGCCAGGCTGCAGTGAATGCTGACGTCCTCCTGCCACCTCCGGCTTCACCAGGACCGGAGCAGATCGATGGTTGTTCACTCGGAGTAGAGTGATCAGTTCCACATGTCATTATTTCAGCCAGTTGTCCTAGTAATACATTCTACTAAAGTCTGAGACTTAGGTGATCGTAGACTGTATGTATGAACAGTTGTTCTGGAGTGTTCACCAAACATTAAGATAGAAATAACAATAAGTAAAGTACTTATATATATTATATATATTATACAATGCAATCACACATCCATGTCTTTGATGTCAGTACTATTACTGCAGGTGTTATTACTATGTCATATAAATTAATGTTACCGCAGGTGTTACTGATCCCCCATGGCCATGTATGAGGGAGATGTTCAAAATAGTCGGTGTCAAAAAGCATTCCTGGCGAATGCTCTGTGTGTCTGTAGTGTCTTTTACATTTACATTTAGTAATTTAGCAGACACTCTTATCCAGAGCGATTTACAGTAAGTACAGGGACATTCCCCCAAGGCAAGTAGGGTGAAGTGCCTTGCCTAAGGACACAACATCATTTGGCAGAGCCGGGAACCGAACTGGCAACCTTCAGATTACTAGCCCGATTCCCTAACCGCTCAGCCACCTGACTCCCTCCCTTTTTCTATAAATGTATCAATATGATGTGAGGTCCAGTTACCAGCGTGACACTAAAACAGGTAGTAGTAATGGCTGCTTTTTACTTGGGTATATGTCAGAGCAGTTCTTTACTTTAACTTGAGTGAAAAAGTGTGGACAGTATTTCAACCTTTCCCAGTCTTTTTAAACATGAGTATCTGTACTTCTACTTGAGTGGAAGGATGTGTCTACTTTTGTTACACTGTTATTACACTGTCATTACACTGTTATAATGTGTCGTTAGTGTTATTACACTGTCATTACACTGTTATAATGTGTCGTTAGTGTTATTACACTGTCATTACACTGTTATAATGTGTCGTTAGTGTTATTACACTGTCATTACACTGTTATAATGTGTCGTTAGTGTTATTACACTGTCATTACACTGTTATAATGTGTCGTTAGTGTTATTACACTGTCATTACACTGTTATAATGTGTCGTTAGTGTTATTACACTGTCATTACACTGTTATAATGTGTCGTTAGTGTTATTACACTGTCATTACACTGTTATAATGTGTCGTTAGTGTTATTACACTGTCATTACACTGTTATAATGTGTCGTTAGTGTTATTACACTGTCATTACACTGTTATAATGTGTCGTTAGTGTTATTACACTGTCATTACACTGTTATAATGTGTCGTTAGTGTTATTACACTGTTCTACTTGAGTGAAGGACGTGTACTTTTGCCATCTCTGGTTACTCCAGGTGTTATTACTATGTAATTAATGTTACTGCAGATAACATCTACAGTAACATTTATTACTTTTACTACGGGTGTTATTACTATTACAGAGTAATTCATGTAGTTCTGAAGTGTTGAGGTTCACATGACTAAAATCAGATTTCAATCAATCAATTTTTTTGACTCATTTTTATTACACACAACATTTTACATTTTCACAAGCCAAGGGCAATAAGGCCGACTCTGACATGATGTATTTTATACGTTGTCTTCATAACATTCCTTAAAAGCAGATTTGTATCTAAAATGTTGGGGATCATTCATGTTTAACCCTTGTGTTATCTTCGGGTCATTCTGACCCATCAGTCATTGTGACCCACTGTCGTATTGCGACAAATTTACCTCATACAAAAACAAAGTGAAGCATTTTCTTTTAACTGTCTGGCTGTCTCAGACCCCCCACATTGCAATGGTTAAAAGAAAATTATTTTTATTTGTTTTTGTATTGGGTGAAATTGGGTAAACACAACGATGGTTCGTTGTGAACCTTTGGGTCATGTGACCCGAAGGCAGCACGAGGGTTAAAAGATGTGTTTGTCCTCCAGCTTCAGATGCCTCACACATTACAACCATCTACAGACTCAGCTTTAGAAACACAACAGAAAATCTAATTGTTTACATTTGTTTTAACAATATAACATAATTAGTGTAATTGTTTTCCACCAATTCAACATAATCAAATTTCCCCGCTAATTCTAAATAATCAAATTTTGGCTGCTGGTTTTGCATTCTCAGAAGTTCGATTGAATTGTGTGAAAAGTATGTTGCTTACAGAAGTCAGAGGCAGGGAGTCATTTAGCAGCAGTTTGGGTTAGGGTTTGGGTTAACCCTAAAGCCAGCATGCGACTACAGAGTATGTCTGTCAGGGGACATGAAAAGCTCACAGCTTATGAGTTTCTGTTCTACTGATTTAACCCTCTGGAAATGGTCAAACTCCCGCTTTCTCAAGTCTATAATTACAGAGCTATTTATCTCCTTTTTGATTGGTTTAACTTTCACCCATGAAAAAGTGCATGGAGGTCTTGGCAAATACCTATAATTCCTGTCCAGAGTCAGGAGGCCCTGGTGGACAGGGGTTCTGTTCAGGCACGGTTCAATGTGCCTCCTTGTTGACATGATAAAATATCCAAACATCACAGGTACATGGTTCCACAGGTCCCCACTATCAGGCTCAGCCTAGTTATCAATATACACTATCAACACACCACAGACGAGCACCCAGGCTTCCCCACGCAGCACACAGGGGAAGCCCAGCATGTGAGGGCACACAGACTGCTTATACAGGTGTAAATATGTCTTTAAAGACAGGATGTCACAAAGAGCCCCCACCCCCAAACATTATAGAACAAATCTAGAACAGGCATGTGGGTATTTACAAGGATGCTGAAGTATAACCGTTCTGATAGGATGTTAACTGTAAGTAACACATATTACAACTGTAAGTAAAGCCTCCATACTGTATGTTTGAAACATCATCCTCTAGTTTAGCTTTCAGCAGTTATGAGCAAGTTGTCCTTTAAGATGGAAGCCAGAGTGTGACAGGAATAGGAGAAGCCTGACGGCTAGAGCGACAGCATACACACTGTGTTCAGGGGGAGCTACACTGTGTTCAGGTGGAGCTACACTGTGTTCAGGTGGAGCTACACTGTGTTCAGGGGGAGCTACACTGTGTTCAGGTGGAGCTACACTGTGTTCAGGTGGAGCTACACTGTGTTCAGGGGGAGCTACACTGTGTTCAGGTGGAGCTACACTGTGTTCAGGTGGAGCTACACTGTGTTCAGGGGGAGCTACACTGTGTTCAGGGGGAGCTACACTGTGTTCAGGGGGAGCTACACTGTGTTCAGGGGGAGCTACACTGTGTTCAGGTGGAGCTACACTGTGTTCAGGTGGAGCTACACTGTGTTCAGGGGGAGCTACACTGTGTTCAGGTGGAGCTACACTGTGTTCAGGGGGAGCTACACTGTGTTCAGGGGGAGCTACACTGTGTTCAGGTGGAGCTACACTGTGTTCAGGGGGAGCTACACTGTGTTCAGGGGGAGCTACACTGTGTTCAGGGGGAGCTACACTGTGTTCAGGGGGAGCTACACTGTGTTCAGGGGGAGCTACACTGTGTTCAGGTGGAGCTATAACATACACACTGTGGCACCCTGCATACAAGTTCTAGAATAATAACTGATCAAGCTTACTATGAACAGTATGAGAAAAGCACCAGACATTTAGCATGAGGCTTGATGAGCATGTCCTGGAGGCCGTGACTTAGCAGGGAGGGTTAGTGCCCGAGCGCCCCCTGCAGGGAGGGTTAGTGCCCGAGCGCCCCCTGCAGGGAGGGTTAGTGCCCGAGCGCCCCCTGCAGGCGTGGAGGCAGACATCTGCTTGGGGAGGGAAACATCTTCAACAGCCAATCAGGACCAAGCTCCCGGAGAAGTACAACATCAAAAGTAAAATCCATTAACATTTGTCCTTTTGTCATCAAAATACTCCAAAGTTTCAGCACATTTTATTTCCCCCCGAGCGCCGTCCTCTCGTCATGTAGATCCAGACAGGAATTGCTGTTTGTACACGCTCGGTCCTGGAACAGCCCAGATGAAGCTGAATGCTGACAGGATGAGGGAGATGACAGCTATGGGGGTTTGAAACTCTCAGTACATCCGTCCACCAGTCCGTCTGTCCAACACTCCTCTCCACCCCTCCACCCCTTCATCTCACTCTCTACCTCTCCTCCTCTCCACCTCTTCATCTCACTCTCTACCTCTCCTCCTCTCCACCCCTTCGCCTGTCCTCCGCCTCTACCAGACCTGGCGACCCAGCAGAACCGTTGCTATGGACACCAGGCCCCAAGCCACACCCAGCAGCATGCTGATTGGACGGGCGTCGTCTGGGCAGGAGGAGGAGCTGCGAGCGTCTGCGTTGGAGGAGCCAGCAGCGTCCAGCTGGTCCTGATGATCACAACAACCAACAGTCAGCAGACAAGTCACACAACCGCACACAGGGTGATGTGAACCAGATATTTGATCAGATATTGATTGACAGGAATGTCTCTTACCACACACACGGCCATGTTCAGACTCTGGTTTGACTTCAGTTTCTGGGCCTGGAGGTACAACCGGGACACAAGAGAAGACAAGATGACCCTGACTGTGGAGGTCCTGCTAGCTCCATACACCTCTAACCACTAAAAGCCATGTGGCCACATTCAAGAACATGAAGCATGACTTTGATACACTGCATGAACA